>NC_056741.1:1106202914-1106312914 GCF_019279795.1 Protopterus annectens
ATGTATTCTAGCAGAGAAGCTAGCAGCAAGCCATGATGGAGAAAAGCACTACAAAGTAAACAGCACTTGTTCTGTCAATATGACTTTGAATGATATATCAGGGAAGGTAAGGAAAATCAACTGTTTTATGGGAGATGACAGAGTTGGGTCAGAGAGACACAATATTTAAACAGTGTGTTGAAAGTGAGAATGGCATGAGCTAAAAATCAAACCAGGATGCAAGGTACCTGTGATGCCCATGCACTGGCCCAGTAACCCAGGAGCCTCAATCTTCACCACTGATAATAGCTAAGGGATGTAAACATTGGGAGGATGACAAGTACACACACAGTAAAGTACAATTTCCATTAAGAGCATGTAGAGATCACAGTCAGTTTGTGTCAGGTTTCTCCCTCTTTCTCCAGATCCCCAATAAGACTCCCCACTGCACAGCTATAGGGTTAAGATCTCAGCCATGGGGCCAAGCCAAGACCTCCAGCACTCTCTCTGTCCAATCAGTGCTTTGTGTCCCTGCCCAAGTAGCTGTCACACACACACTTTGAGATTTGATTTATATACAAACACACACACCCCTGGGAAAGGCTGGCACCAGTTTACTAGCTATGCCCCTTCTGCCCAGGCTATAATGTAGTTTCCCACTGCCACAACCCCTACTTATCAGCTACTATAAGGCCCTTACAAAGGGTGTCCAAACCTACTGTGTAATGTTACTATTAATGCAAATGGTAGTCTGACCAAGACATGCAAGGCTATTTAAGAGTGGCCTGTACAGTGTCACCAAATACATATGCAAGTACACTAAGAGCTTAAATATGTCTCATAAATATCATCCACAAAGATAGGTTCAAGTATATTTAATAATAAATAATAAAAGAACAAGACAATACTCAGTAAATCCAACACAGTTACTTCAGAGTTCAAAAGCAGAGGAAATATTTTAAAACAACATTGCAGGACAGTCTCAAATAAATACAGAAAACATCTAAACTAATCTTTACTATATTCCTATCTATATTTAAAAGAGGCACTATGTCCTAAATCTTACTTACAGCAAGGCAAGTGCAGATAGTGATGATGAGTGGATGTTCTTGCTAGGTCCAAAACAAAATGCCCAGTCTCTCTCTGAGAGAGTTCTTAAATCAATATCAAATATTGCTGCTGGGTTAGCTTGGCTGACATCACTTTTTGTCACCAGACTTCAGTTCCCAGGCTAAAAGAGAAACTAACAGAATTTAACATCTTTGTGTAAAATACATATCTCTCAGATGTTTGCTCAGAAATTAAAGTCATAAAACAGTAAAACAGTTTTACATTTTAAACCTAGTAATTACTTCTCTTTCAAGAAAATACAAAAACTTCCAGCTACACTGAAACTGAGAGAGAACTTTTATAGCACAACCATAAAGCAACTTAATTTCAACTTATTTTCCTAAAGTTTTGCAAGTTAACCCTTTTATGTTCTAGTTTCTAATGTTAAAAAGTACAGTTTTGTACCTACCATAAATGTAGATGTTCAAAGATCCACATTGCTGCAGTCCTTACACTTGGGTAGTCCGCTGTCCTCGGTCGGCCCGAATATCAAAGTATAAGGCTGACGTCGGTCAAGGCGCATTTGACTGACATCAGGACGTCAGGGTACAAATGCGCATGACCGACGTCATATCCTCAGTCTTTTCTTGCCCCTGATGTCAGAAGACCCTAAAAATAAAGGTCAAAACCAAAAGACAGCAAACAAAAACCAACCACCCTTGCACTAATTATATGTACAATATATACAATATACACAATATTTACAACCCAACCCACACAACCACCTCTAACTACAGAGGGGAAGGAGGGAGGGTAAATTGGACTGCAGCAATGTGGACCTTCGAACATCTACATTTATGGTAGGTACAAAACTGTACTATGTTCTTCATCTCACATTGCTGCAGTCCTTACACTTGGGTAGAATCCCAAAGCAGAGGTAAGGGAGGATGGCCAAACTACAAGGAAGCAGGAGCTGCCAAAATGCCCTGCAAAACAGCAGTGGCAAAACCAGCCCTGGATTTAGAGTAAAGTGGTAGGTGATAATGCCTAGAGAAAGTATGCACTGAACTCCAAGTAGCTGCCTCCAAAATATCCTTGGTTGCCACTCCCCTCAAAAAGGCTGTCGAAGTGGCAGTAGCCCTAGTGGAATGAGGCCTAATTCCAGCTGGAATCTCCTTGCCATGATGGGAATAACAGAAAGCAATGCAAAACCCAATCCACTTAGAAATAGTTTGTTTTGACACAGGCTTGCCCTGAGAACTCAAAGCAAAAGAAACAAACAACTGCTGAGACTGCCTGAACCCTTTAGTTCTGTCCAAATAATAGCGCAACTGCCTGTGTACATCTAAAGTGTGCAAAATCTTTTCCCCTTTATTTTGGGGATTTGCATAAAAAGTAGGCAAATGAATAGTTTGGTTTAAAGCCACACTAGAAACCACCTTAGGCATAAAGGAAGGATTAGTACGTAAAGATACCCTATCCTTATGGAAAATCAAGAAAGGCTCAACCGCCATAAGGGCCTGTAATTCAGAAACCCTTCTTGCAGAGGTAATGGCCAACAAAAAGGCAGTCTTCCATGATAAATATTTCAACTCAGAAGTAGCTGCAGGCTCAAAAGGTTGTAGAGTGAGTTTCTCCAACACAAAATTGAGATCCCAAGCAGGAGTAGGAGCTCTACGTGGGGTCTTATATTCTTTGCCCCTCTAAGAAATTGCTTGAACAAAGGATGAGAAAACAATGGAGGGTCACATTCATAGTGAGCTGAAATTGCTCCAGCATGAACCTTAATAGAAGAGAAGGACAAACCTTTGTCCAGTAACTCAGTAAGATATTGAAGAGCCACACTTAAATTAGGCTCAGAAACATCAAAATCCTTTGCTGCACTCCAAAATAAAAATCTCTTCCATTTATCTGCGTACACTTTCCTTGTACTAGGCCTTCTAGCTTCCAAAATCACATTCAAAACTTGTTGTGGAAGTTGAGACCCTCTATGGTTCAAAACAGAATATGCCAGGCTGTTAGGTGAAGAGAGTGAAGTTTGACATTGAGCAAATGGCTGTCCTCCTGTGACAACAGGTGTGGAATCGAAGGCAAAGGCCATGGAGGCTTCCGTACCAGACTTCTCAGTAATGGGTACCAGTGCTGTCGAGGCCACTCTGGAGCGATTAAAATCATCCTTGGCTTGTCCTGTCTGACCTTTAGAAGTACCTTTGGGAGGAGAGGCAGAGGTGGAAAGGCATACACATGAAGATTGCTCCAACTGAAAGAAAGAGCATCCACTTTCCAAGCTGTGGGATGAAACCTTTTTGTGCAAAACTTTGGCAGCTGATGGTTTAGTGGAGAAGCGAACAGATCTATGTCTGGAATTCCCCATGACACTGTCAATTTCTGAAATACATGAGGATCCAATTTCCACTCGTGGGGATCCATAATTCGTCTGCTCAACACATCTGCTAAGGAGTTCTGTGCTCCTGGCAGAAACCTTGCCTGAAGATTGAGCTGTAAACTGAGAGCAGTCTCCCACAAAATCATTGCTTGCCTGCATAGAGGATAAGAATGTGTCCCCCCTTGCTTGTTGATGTACCACTGACAGTTGTGTTGTCTGTTAGAATCAACACCTGCCCTGGAAGAAGTAAATCCTTGAAAGCTATTAATGCAAACTGGACTGCTAACATCTCCTTCAGGTTGATATGTAGATGTTGTAGTCTGGCAGGCCACTTGTCTTGTATCCACTTTCCATTTAGATGAGCTCCCCAAGCTTTGTCTGAGGCATCTGTCGTTAAAATCTGACTCGCCTCTGGCCGGGTCACAGAGAGTCCCTTGTTTAGGTGACATTCCTGAGCCCACCACAAAAATTCCTTTTGAATGCAAGGTATTATTTGAATGACAGTGTCCAGATCCTGGCAGTGCTGTGTCCATACATTTTTGAGATACCATTGCAGCTTCCTCATATGCAGTTTGGCATTGGGAAGCACCAGAATACAAGATGCCATGAACCCTAAGGCTTGAAGGACTGTCCTTGCAGTCAGCCCGGACTGATGAGATAGTTGATGGAAGTAAAGGGAAAGATTCTTTTGTTTGTCCGGGGTTAAAAAGGCCATCTGGGATGCTGTATTCAGTCTTACACCCAGAAAGCACATGTCCTGAGAGGGTACTAGACTGGACTTTATTTCGTTCACAGAATACCCTAGGCATTTTAGCACTGCTATCACATATTCCAAATGATGAAGAAGCTCTTCCCTTCCTTGAGCCAGAATCAGGCAGTCGTCCAAATAAGGATAGATCTGTATTCCTTTTAGCCTGAAGAAAGCTATCACTGGAGCCAGAACTTTCGTGAACACTCTGGGCGCAGTAGATAAGCCAAAGGGCAATGCAGAACTGATAGTGAGAAGTCCCAGCTCGAAAACGCAGATACTTCCTGCAACTTAGTCTGATAGGAACATGAAGGTAAGCCTCCTTGAGATCCAAAGTTACCATCCAATGATCTTTGCCCAGCAGAGGTAAAAGCTGTTGTAACGTCAACATTTTGAACTTGGGAATGTCCAGATAAGTGTTGAGGATAGATAAATCCAAAATTGGTCTCCACGTGTTCCCCTTCTTTGGTACTAGGAACAGGCGAGAATAAAATCCTAGGCCCACTTCTGGCATAGGGACCGGCTGTATGGCCCCTAGTTGAAATAACAGAGAAATTTGCTTGTGAGCCTCTATTCTTTGTTGAGGAGGAACGTCTGGCATGCCTCTGAAAGGAGGCAAGGTATGGAAATAAAACCTGTAACCGTGGTGTATGATATCCAATACCCATCTGTCTTGGGTAATTAAACTCCAATTTTCTTTGAAAAGTGCCAACCTTCCTCCCAAAGGTGCTGCCAGACGAGAAGGCTCTGGCAGCTGAAAAGGTAGGTCATTGGGTCTGTTTACGAAAGGACTGACCCCTGCCCTCACCTGAAGACTGTGCAGGAGAACTCCCTGTTCTAGGCCTGAAAGAGCCCTGAGCTCTGCCCCTACCACGCCTAGATCTACCCCTAGACTGGGAATCATAAGAAGGATACGTCCACCCTTTAGCAGGCCAATTTCTACTAAACTTTGGAGGCTGAACCTGCAAAAAATCTTTAACAGTCTGCATAGACTTAGCCTTGTCTTCCATTTTCTTTAAAACTGCCTCAACAGGAGAACCAAACAACACATCAGATTGTAAAGGAGCATCTAAAATCCTTGTTTTAACATGGTCAGATAAATTTTGATCCCTCAGCCAGGCGTGCCTGCGAAGAACTGACCCAGTGGCAGCCACCCTAGACGAGGCCTGTACAGCATCAAAACCACATTGCAAAGAATGCTTACCCACCTGTTCAGAAACATGTACTAAATCTTGTAACTCTTTACAATCAATACCTTCCGCCAGAGCATCAACCTTAGACTTCAACTGTGAAAGGAGATAGTTTTGGTATTTTAACATGTGAAACTGGCAATTCAAAGCCCTCATAGCTAGAGTGGAAGAAGTATAAACTTTCTTTCCCCATCTATCCAAGGCCCTGGCTTCTTTATCTGCAGGAACCGGATTCTTGACAACAGAAGCCTTAACACCTTTAGGCCCCTGGCTAACAGTTTCTGGGTCTGCCCTAGGACTCTTAAAAGATACTTATGAACTTCAGGCACCCTGTAATACCTATCCGGTTTAACCGAGCAGGAGGCAAAGAATCAGGATTAAGAGAAGCCTCTGTAAAACATCTTCCACTACATCCAAAACAGGAGGTATAGCCAAAGGCCTATGCTGGGGTAAAACAAAAATTCCCTAAGCCTTTTCCTGGAATCAGAGAAGTCCTGACCTTCCCACTTAAAATGCTCCCTCATGGAATGAAGAGTTTCTGAAAAGAAAAATCCTCAGGAGGAGAAGCAGAAGGAGTAGAATCATCCACATCAGAATCAGAATAAGGAGAGTACTCCTGCAAGTCTTCAGCCAAGACTCTGAAACATCCGAAGCCTGCTCAAAACTCCCTAGCTCAGGCTCCACCCTAGGTCTCTTATCAGGAGGGGCAAAGAACCCTAATCAAAGTAATCAAATCTTCTGCCATTTTAAGCATATGCTTCTTGGGCACAGTTCCAGAAGAACTAGGGGTGACACCAACTGAAGCTAAACCTGGCCTGCCTCTAGGAGAAGCCTTGGAAACAGAAGGAGAGGGCCTAACCACCCTAGGCAGGGAGGGGAGTATAGTAACCTGAGAAGCCCCATCACCCTGACCTGCCTCCTGAGAGGCCACATCCTGCAATAACAAGGTCTCTCCCTGGGATCCCAAAGAAACCTCCGGTGGAACCACCGGCTCCACCGACACCTCTAAAGAACCGGCGTCCGGTATGGACGGTTCTTCTAGCCTAGGCTTCACTGCTTTGTCCTTGCGCTTCTTCGAAGAAGCGGGCGTCGGAGCATCCGACGGCATTTTATAATTGCACCACTTCCCAAAGACTAACCTGGCACAATCTAATCTCCTCTTTATAGTGCGCTTATTGAATCTAGCACAAGAGCGACACCCAACAACGTCGTGCTCAGGCCCTAAACAAGGAATACACAAAGTATGATAGTCTCTATGCGGTATCTGTTTCCCACAAGAAATACAATTATTCACTTTTTCTGACATCCGGTAAACCACTGAGGCAAGAAAAAACTAAAATATTCCCCAACGGGGTACTTAGCCAACTTTGACTCGGTCTGAAACTCCGAAAACGAAAAATTTCAGAACGCCAACCGGCACTTGCAATACTGCTTCTGCATCGGACCATGCGGCAAAAAAGACTGAGGATATGACGTCGGTCATGCGCATTTGTACCCTGACGTCCTGATGTCAGTCAAATGTGCCTTGACCGACGTCAGCCTTATACTTTGATATTCGGGCCGACCGAGGACAGCGGACTACCCAAGTGTAAGGACTGCAGCAATGTGAGATGAAGAACATCAGACATTTGCACAGGTATATAATTTATATGCATTTTTGTTCTAAGTCAGCTGGGCATGCTGTGGTTACATTTTAGCTCAGTACATAACATACAGTTCTGTATAAATCATATCAATATTCACAAATGACACAGAATTATTTACAAAATTCCAGATAGCTGGGCTGGCAATATTTCCCTATATCACAGTACCAACCTAAGCACATCTCAAGGGGGTTGCAAACAGTGACAGAACTGTAATTTTAAGTGTACCTGATTGGCAAAAGACTTATTAAGGGTTCAGTCTTCTAGGCATGTTCATGGCATCTGTCTTTTGTCAGCAACTTAGAAAACACAATCCTTTCTGGAGTATCTCACAAGGTCTCAACATCAATCTTCCAACAATGTAGCAGAAAGCTCCAAGCTGCTGTCTTAGAGCCCAATGAACATGAGGCGGAAACCACAGCAGGGCTCAGAGCACTGAATGTCCTTGGCAAATCTGGCTATAAACCCTAAGCTTTTAATAACAGAGTTGTCCACAGCTTAGTAGGGGGTTACCACAAATCAGTGGTATTTACTTGAAGCAGGTCTGGCTTATGGCCTTTTGAGGCTGGCTTGATTCAGTATTAACTCCAGATTACTGCTTTTATCTCACATAGTAACAAAACGTATTGATGTAGCTTTTCTACTTCAGATATACCTTTTACAGTGTCAATGCAACTGATTATGTTCTTACTTCTCCACTTTTGTTCTATTTATGTTATTACTTCTCCACTTTTGTTCTATTTTCCCTCTAGTCAGAGCCTGTAAATGGTTGATTAAGATTTTTGCTTTTGCTCTACTCAGATAACAATAAATAAATAAATAAGAAGTAATTATTTTTTGCTATGGACTTACTCCACTGCCATGGTATGGTGACTCTGTATGCTTGCTTTACTATGGTCAGTCAGTGGGAGGTCTATATACGTGGAATAGCTGGGATTCTAATTTTATTGAGTTAATGGCTTCTTGGGCAGAGGATTTTGGGGGTACAGTCTTCAAGACTTCTGTATATATAGTATTTGGTATGTGTGTATATGGGTGTGCTCACAGAACAGACATGTTTTCTGGATATATTTGCACACTTCAGCCTCCGAGATATTTAAAGCTTTATCAAAAGGCAATACTTATGTGAGCATATATGTCTACCTAAATTTCTGCTTTCTTGTTTTTCCTGTGATGTTACACTCTTTTCCCCACTTTTACATTTAAACTTAAATTAAATTACAATTTCAGAGGATTTTTAGGCTGGGTGTGAAACTGCTGAAGGCAGTATTGATTATTCAGTAGCAGAGGCTAATTTGTTGCTGTTTCTGAGAAGTGGACATTATTGCTTGCAATTCTAACTGCTTTCTTATAGATTCATTCACATTATTTACTTTGCTAAAATTGTTTATAGCCATTTTGCCTGTGTCTTTCCCAAGAATTCAGGGAAGTTGAGCTGGAGCACGTGTGTTGAGATGAGTTATTCTGGCATGTTTTGAGCTTAAACTCCACATTTATTTTGAAAAATAAATACTTATTTCAGTTATACTTGTAGTTGTGGTGTTTTATGTATTTCTATTGCTTATTTTATTGAGTTTTATAACATTTTTAATAGTTACTTTGGTTAAAGTTGCTGGCATTGTGTCTTAAACAGTTGTCTGACTGTTAGTATCAGATTTACACCTTTCTACTTATTCAAAGTTTGTTTTAACTGTGAATTTACATTTTTTATCACCTTTTTACATTAAATTGCAGTTCAATTATAATAGCTTAAATTGTGTGTTTTTATAGTTGCCTGACTGTATGATTAATACATAGTCCTTTTTGTTACACTGAATGTTCTGTCTTGTTAATAACACCTACATTTTGTAAACAAGGTGTTTTCTTTCCTCTCTTTTCCCAACCTTTACATTTAATTTTACATTAAATTACAGTTTCAGTTGTTTTTCTAGTCTGGATGTAAACTTGCTAAGGACAATAGTGATTATTCACTTTCAATGAATAATTTGCTGTTATTTCTCAGGGAGGGACATTACTAGCTGGAGTTCTAACTACTTTCTTACTGGTTCATTAACTTTGTTTATTCAGTTTAAAAGTGAGTGGTGGCTCTGTGTGCCACACAATGTTCTATTCTACAAACACAGGGACTTACAGATTCAAATTCTGTCTTAAAAACCTTAGTCAAATACCTCTCAACTGTACTGAATTCCATGGTATTAAACATGTTTTTGGGCAAAATAATAGGGTGCCATGAATTCCTGTGTGGTCCCTTCAGATCCAGATTTTGTTTTTTTTGTTTTATTTACACTTTTATTTAACGCTGACATCATCTGCATTGTCAGCGTATCCTGCAATGTTATCAAGGTGCAGGGTATGGTAATGATATCTACATTGTGAGACTATGCCTGACTGCCTATTAGAGTGATTTAGAGGACTTAAGCTAAAATAAAAAAAACAGTTGTTTAATGCTGCAGCCTGTCTGCGACTTGTGAGTCAGGGATTAGATGAAGAGGTTTAGAAGAACTACCACTGATCAGCAATTCAGCATGTCCTCCTTTAGCACACCAGTTTTTATGTGCATGCTTTTCTTGTTGCTGTTGAACGGACTTATTTATCTGCATTCAACCTGGATGCCGAGAATGTTATCAAGAAGAGTGGAGATTCCGGGAGTCTGTTCGGATTTTCATTTGCCATGCACCGCCAGTTAAACCCTGACAACAGGCTGTAAGTTGAAGTCTTTTCTATAGAGAAAGGGTGGTTCCTGCACTTTTTGAGAAGCATTTTGTTTGACTGACGGCACTAACATTTGCTTGGTAAATTACTCGAATTCCGAGGACAGGAAACTGGCTTTCCGCTACCAAACATCTCTGTTGAATAAACAGGAAATTGTATATTTTCAAGTCAAAATAAACATAATAAGTTGTTTTGAGTCAGCGTTGCAAACACAGCGTGATTGACATAGGACTGTTCCATAACTATTTTGTTTGCTGTGTTTTGTCAAGTGCTCTGTACAACTGTGAGATGATTGGTGTGTCATGAGGTGCCTCCCCTCATATTTTTTTAATGTGTTTAATTACAGTAGCTGTACTAGGTGTAGCAGTTAGGCAGTTGCAGTTATGGTGATGCTGGGCTGTGTTACAAAGTCTGGTGGAGTTCAGGATGGCTGAACTATGCTATTATTATAGCACTTGTTCCAGTGCAACTTTATGTTGGTATTTCTGACACAGTGAGGTTCTATAGCAGATAGGGACTTGAAGGCTCATTATTAAAACTCTCTTCGGATAACTTTAGTATGATGGTGGTGGGGTCGGTTCACATTTGCTATCACATTTTTGATTTTAGTAAGTTAAGTCATGCTGCAAATTTTAGAGAATAAAAATAATCATTTAACATGTATGCACCACCTGGGTTTGTTTTTCTCTTTAACCTACAGCACATGTCAGCCTGTGGTTACATACTAACGAGACAGGGTTCTGTGCAGTTTAAAAGAAGTTACTTGGCCCATTACTTTGTACAGTATTTTTCCCCAGGTAGGAGGGGGTGGGAGGTCACCTCCACCATATGAGTTACTGTAATATTTGCATATGAATATCACCTTTTGTTGTTGGGATTGCATCTGAAATTGCTTTTCACACTTGGTTTTGTGCTTTTGTGAATTGTGCACATAGCCAGCATAATTCCTCCTGGATGGGAAGCCCTCAAGCTTTTCTGTTGGTGCACACATGATTCAGTTATATAGGCTTCCCAACTCCCTATGCAGTTCAAACAATCCAGGACAAGATGAGGCCATGGAGGGTACACTTAGGCCATGTGTGTGTGTGTGTGTGTGTGTGTGTGTGTGTGTGTGTGTGTGTGTGTGTGTGTGTGTGTGTGTGTGTGTGTGTGTGTGTGTGTGTGTGTGTGTGTGTGTGTGTGTGTGTGTGTGAAGGAGAGCTATCCAGGTGAGTGAAACTCGGGCCAGTTATTCAGAGCTTGGGAGGGGGTTAACACCTGTTCTGATTTTCACTGGGCAGTTCACATCTGTGGGCATCATATCATAAAATTAGGGGAAGAAACAGTACAGCTCATACTATGGCAGGTTTTAATAGAGCGCAACATCTTCTAACTCTTCACCAACTGATATTATTAACTGCTTCGTGACTTCCAGCAGTACATAAACAAATCTTAAAGCATAGACTTTTAAATGTCAGAAAAAAAAAATGTTTTGCAGCACTCATTTTGTTTTAGTAAGAAATGTTCAGATATGGGGTCATACCTCTCAATCTCTTAGAGCAAGAAATCTGGACAAAGCCATAAATAAAAGTGGCACAAAGGCCCAAAAGTAGGGACAAATTTTAAATACTGCTCTTATAAACTTAGAAAGTTAATAGAATAACAGGTTTTGCATTAACATAAATTTTCTGAAGGGCATGAAGTCTGAAACTCAAGTGTCTGTCTTTAGTTTCTAACTTCAGTCTTTAATGATTTGCCACTAATTTGTCAGAAAACCAGAATTTTATGAAAAGCGGACCAAAAATATGAGGCAAAAATCTAAACATTCTGTGAAAATTTGTCCTGTTGAGAGGTATGTTTGGGGCCTGAGACAGCAGGGCGATAGCAGTACTAAATAAACCATGATTAGGACAGGTGATTTTCAGCGCTGTTGATCTACAGCCGTAAAAGTTTAGGTTTTGTATTAGATCATTGAAAGATTGACACGTGTTTTATCAGTGGCCTCCCCCAAGATCCTTGACATTTTCTGGCTTCCAGGGATGATGGCACACCAAAGTTCGTTAGCATACTCTTACATACAATATTTACTTAACCAGTTTAGTGAACTTGCCCTTTCCTCACTGTAGTGCGATCTTGGAGTTGGTATATATATATATATATATATATATATATATATATATATATATATATATATATATATATTTAGAGGGGGGGTGTGGGAGGCGCAGCCCTCCACAATAAGGAGCTCGAGTTCTGGCATTTTCGCTCTTTAGAGCATTCAAGATTATGAACTTTCGTTCATATAATATAGACCCTTCTGAGATGGATCATCTCCTTGTTCAGAATGGTTTTAATGTCTTGTGCCAACTGGCTGCTGGGATAGGTTCTGAAATGTCTGCAATCCTGTAGAAAAGTAAACCTGGCTACCAGAAAACAAACAGCTCTTTACTATATAACATTATGCCTTCTGAGATGGACCATCTCCTTGTTCAGAATGGGTTTAATGTCTTATGCCAACTGGCTGCTGGGACAGGTTCTGAAATGTCTGTGATTCTGTAGAAAAGTAAAGCAGGTTACCAGAAAATGAACAAACAACTCTTTATATATAACATAATATATCTCTGGTTCCATAAATAATTTTCACACTTTTATAAACTTTAAAAGCAACTTGAATATTTCTAATTCACTTCATGAAGAACATTTACATGTTTTACCCATACTCTTATAAAGAAAAATCTATTCCTTGCATCACTAGGCAACTACTTTCATTTATTTCTTTTAACACTGCTTCTAACTCCTCCATTATTTTCTTTTGAACTCATCTATTCTTACACTAGCAAACATTTTTCTTTTCATTCTATACCCTGTACTATGTCCAATGCCTTATATATTTTCTTACTCCTTAACTACTCTTACTATGTATTGCTTGTAACATGTATTTCTTTAACTGTTTTCAGCATCAGCCTTTCTCCCCAAATAGGTATAACTTCTTTTTTTTAAAACAAGAACTCTGCATATTTAACAAAGTGTTCATTACTCATTAATAAATTTCTCTTTATTATACAGTTTAAAATATTCTGACTTGCCAATTTATCAAAATTGCACACCAATAAATCATTTTTGTTTCCTCTTTCCACTATTTCTCTCTCTCTGTTAAATACACACTGCTATAGTTTTCATTAAAAGCTATCCAGCATTCATCACGTTTTATAAAAAGGCTTCATAACTATATAACTTTTCCACAACTGCCTTATTTCTTCAATCATTTCTGGAATTGCTTGATATTGTCATGTTAACCTTATAGAACCTTTACTACTTCCTTATTCTGTTCAAAACATAATGGCCCAAATATGAAATGATCATGAAACTAGATATATTTTACCACTTTCTAACTCCTTTAACCATTGTAAAAAAATCAAATTATATTTTAAATGCCCTCTAAGAGAAGTAAACGTTTTCCTAATACCAACAGCTTATGTTTCATCAAATCTAAAACTGTGCGTACATCCTGTGACATTTTCTTTTTTTAAATTGCAGTTAAAATTATCTGTCACTATAAAATATTGCTTCTGCCTTCTGACACTACTGCAGTACCACAAACTCCATTCGGTTCTCCCTTGATGCTCTTTATAGTATATCATGGCCATACTGTATGACAGGCTCCAGAACCTGAAATTTGGGTGTACAGAAGCATCTCTCAGTCACTGGGTGCTTTAAATAGACAGCAGTCCATTGCTATGCAGAGTTGTAACTTCCATTCGATTGGAAATGGATGCTTTGCTTAAGTGTGCCATGATGCTCTTTCAAGCGAAATCTGCCAGATGCTCTTGTAACTTGTCACCTGTATTGTATGCTTATAGCAAGACAAAACAGCTAAAACCTCTACCAGAACCGATGCAACAAAATTGTTTTTAATCCATACACCTAAATACTTCATTCTATCATGTCCCCATAAGTATAGGTATCACTTAATCAGTTCATGCATGGGTACATTGATACAACCTTTGTTTCATCTTCATTTCTTTTATATCCTAAGAAGACTTGAAACTGTCTCAAAACATTCCACAACACATGAATATGCTTTTCTGGATTTGTCAAAGTACAAAATAATGTCTGCAAATAAAGCTAACTTTTCTTAATTACCATATCACTTATATCATTGAGTTTGTGAATCCCTTATTTTCTTTGCTAATGGCTCTAAATAAAACAAACAACAAAGGAGAAAGAAGACATCCCTGCCTAATTCCTGTCTTAAAACACTGCATGCCTCATACCTTAATTCTTGTCTTTGACCCTTCCTATATCCTCCTTATTAACCATATTATTTTGTCAGAGGACACAAATGTTAGCATTGCTCTAATCATAAAATCACAGCTGACTCTACCACATGCTTTCCCTGCATCAAGACACCAACAGTAATGGTAATTCCTCACACTCTGCTTCCCTGTGGTTCATCATTATTCTGTTAATGTTGCCAGATATTTGCCTTCCATCCAGAAAACCACATTAATCAGGTTTTTGTCAACTTAGGTAAGATCTTTGCCATTCACATAGCTAGTATAGAAATAAGCCCTTTATAATTATGCAAGCAAAAATCCACGAATACATATATATTTTTTACACATATATATTTTTATATATTTTTAATACAGATTGCATATTTAAAATAGTATTACATATGCCATATACATATAACAAGTGTTTTATAGTGTGATTGTATAATTATTTATAATGTTTTTAGTTTTAAGTATTCAGCTTTCTACTTAGGCTGTAAGCGAAGGATGTGGACATTAATTGTTGTTGCCATGACAATTGATTTAATAATCAGTAGAACCTGTAGAAGGTTTGTACTTTAAATAGATGATCAATGTGGGTGATATCATGACAGTCTGAGGAAGCAAGGTGGATCCATGTGAAAGTGCTTACTGACCTATTTAGTTTTTTTTCCTCTGTGTTTTTTGTCAATATTAAAGTTTAATCCAGCTGAAGCCGTGCTGCTGTATTCGTGGATTTTTGCTTGGCTTTTTGTAGACTGACACGAAGAGGCTTTATTCCTGACAGTGACATCTTTTTCTCACTTTATAATTATGGTTTAAAATTGAAATGGGTCTGTATGAAGCTGTATTTGAAGGGTCTTTACACTCTTTGGGTAATATAGCCAGCACGGTTTTCTTCTAAGATGCTGTTTTGCTCATTTTACTTGTTTGCTGCACTTGAAAAACGGTTTACTATTGAAATGTCGAACGGCACTACATCGAATGTACTATAGTCGAACACGGAAGTTCGAAAATAGTAATGTCGACGACAAAAAAACAATCTAGGACTGTGTTTTAACATGGGTCGAGGTAGGGGAGATGTTTGTAGTTCTGAATAATACTGAACACCTACCTCGACCCATGTTAAAACCATTCCTAGATTGTTTTTCTGACGTTGACATTACTATTTTCGAACTTCCGTGTTCGACTATAGTACAGTCGACGTAGTGCCGTTCGACATTTTAATAGTAAACCTTGAAAAACACTAGCATAGACTATGTTCAGGTTTTTGCTGAATCTAGTACTGTTTGTGACCTTTGGAACTTGTAAAACAGTTAATATTTTGTCTGGAGAGGCCACCCTGTGCTTTCATGGCAGTAATGTACAGTTTGGACTGACCTAACTAGAGTTACTGTTGCAGGGCTCTGTTTAGGGTGTTTTGATTGAATACATTTGAAGTTTGGCTATTTCCTGTTTTTTCTGCTTTAATAAGCCTCTGTTTGAATCAGTTTGTGCTTGTTTGAACAAAGCTGTGGTGGGTTAGGCCTTCTGGGGTCTATATTAAAAGACCGAAGAGATGCTTCATCGAACACCTCTTGGTCGACACATAAAGAAAGAATGTACTAAAGCGCGAACACTCAAAACAGAGATTTCTTTCCCTGGGAAAGAAACCGCTTGTCCATCCCTGTGTGTTTGCCCCTTTCCTCACTGTAGTGTGATCTTGGAGTTGGTATATTTAGTTAGGGGGTGTGTGGGGGGCACAGCCCCCTACATTGGGGGGTGTGGGGGCAAAGCCCCCATGTTGTTATATTTAAAAGTGTGTGTGTGTGTGTGTGTGTTTGTGCTAGCGATTTCATTCCCATGGACAGAAATCACTGTTTTGAGGATTCGCGCCTTAGTGCGTTTGCTCTTTATATGTCCACCAAGAGGTGTTCAATGAAACACCTCTTCGGTCTTTTAATATAGACCCGGCCTTCTGCCCTTGCTCTACTGTCTTCAAAATACCTGCTGAGAAACTACAAAAGATAAGTGCTTATTTTCAACTGTTTTCTGCAATTTCAAATTAACTGAAACAATATTTGCTGCATATTTGTTTTAAACTGTTCAACTGTATTTTACTGCATTTATTAGATTGTCTGATAATTTAATTCCTCTTACAACTGTAATTACTGTTCATTTGCTTGTTTTATTCAATTTACTTGTTTGCTATGCTTGAAAAACACTACCTTGCTTGTTTTATTCAATTTACTTGTTTGCTATGCTTGAAAAACACTAGCATAGACTAAGTTCAGGTTTTTGCTGAATCTAGTACTGTTTATGACCTTTCAAGATTGTAAAATGATTAATCTTTTGTCTGGAGAAACCACCTGTGCCCTAGAGTGAGAAAGGTACAGTCTGAGCTGATCTAGCTAGAGTTACTCTTACAGTTCTCTGTTTAGGGCATTTTGATTGTATAATTTAAACTTTGGCTGTTTCCTGTTTTGCTGCTTTAATAAGCCTATGTTTGAACTGGCTTGTGCTTGTTTGAGCATGTTTGCGCATTGTGCACTACTGTGTGGAGAGATTGACAGTTACAGATCCTTGCTCTCTAGCCTCACAGATATTACCTAAACCAGAGCTCTTCGTACCTAAACCTACTAATACCTGCCCGTGCTGTATTCCCTCTTGAACTGTTACAGCAGTTCAAGATTATTCCTAGGACAAGGAAGTGCCAGTTTCCCTCCTTTTCTCCTACTAGCCTGGTTGACATGGGTCTACTGAGGCAGTGTAGCAACTGCCTCATGTACACTGACAATCCCCTACTTCTAAATCATTCCTGTACCATTTGTGAGAGATGCATATATATTACCAATCTGGAATAACAGCTCTAACAGATAGCAATACAGAACAGGTTACAAGCCCACCTACCACAACTCTTACTCATGACACACAGCATACACATAGACCAACATATGCAGAGATACTCACAAAAAATCTACCTAAATACCACAGACCTCCAAAACACATACATACATTCTAAACCCACCATAACACCCCAAACACACAATACACATAATGACACAAGCACAAGTGTCTCACAATCAAAGCCCATAAGGCAACGCACATCCACTTCAAATATCTTTGTCACAGGAGACTCTACAGTGAGACACATGGACGCTCCCTTCACCAGGCTGAACAAGGAGAAAGTCACAGTCAGCTGTCTTTCTGGTGCTAGGATTCGTCAAATTATGCAGGCACTCAAATCTCCCAACAAGTACCTTTATGATTTAGTCATAGTACATATTGGTGTGAACGACTTGAGATGTACCTCCCTAGACTGCATGAGGAGAGACATGATTGAGCTCTCTGATTGTGTCACAGACAGGTATGTCCCTAGCCTTGAGCAATATAATACCCCCACCTAAGATGATACCACAATATAAACAGAAAATCATTGACTTCAATAATTGGCTTACTTTCTGGTGTCATTTTAATGGGATCCAGTTTCTGTCAGCCTGGGATGACATGATTGATAGACCTCAATGCTTTGCCTGAGATGGTCTTCATCTGTCACTCCTGGGATTTCAGCTACTGGCAAAGGCTCTTGCCACCACCATAGTGCCTTTTTTAGGCAATATCACAAGGACAAAATTCCCGACATAAAAAATTTAATCAAAAAACAACCTCAAGGTTATACTGCTAAACGCTAGGAGTCTTAGCATGAAACTGCACTCACTGGAAGCAATCCTCACCTTGGAAGATGCTGACATCTGTGCAGTCATGGAGACCTGGTTCAAGGCAGTGGAGAGCACCCCAGCCATACTGGGTTCCACCTCTTACCACATGTTCAGACCACGAATGGAAGGTATGAAAACTGAAGGAGGCAGTGTATCAATATTCATTAAAGATAAATACCTCCAGATTGGTTAAATAGTATGATTCCCTGCAGACACTTCAGGTGCAACTAACTGTTGGTGCCCTAAACTGGAAACACACCCTCCTCAGTATAAACAAGCAAATAAGACTTCTTGTGAAGTCCTCTAAAGCAAACTATTAATCCAAATAAGTGTCCTCAACTAAGGACAACCATAAGGAGTTCTTTAGTTACATCCCTAGCCTAAAAGGTAATATCCAGATTTGCTCCAAAACTGGTAGTTAATGATACCACATACACTGAGCCTGTGGACAAAGCAAACCTGTTAGCTCCACACATACCCACTAACATTCCTTCCACCTGTCCCCCACCTTGTATCTCTAGAGAGCAGGTCACAAATGCCCTATTTAAGGCCAAAACCACAGCACCTATGGGACCTGATAACATCCCAGGCTGCATCCTATATGGGGTCCAACAAGAATTAGCAACACCATTGGGTACTCTTTTCAATCATAGTCTAAGCAAAGGCTTTAGTCCAACTGAATGTAAAATGGCCACCATTATCCCCTTGCACAAGGGTGGTGCTTCCACTGACCAAAGGAAATATAGACCTATTCGCCTGACTAGCCTTATCTGCAAGGCCATGGAGCGAATCATCATGAACCTTAGTAGCAAAGATATAGGTAATCTCCAAACACTTGACCCTACTCAGTTTGGATTTGTCAAAGCAAAATCATGCCAGTTAAACATGGTGGACTTCTTTGAGACAGTCACAAGATCCCTAGATGAGGGGGAAACTGTGCATATAGCCTACCTGGACTTGTCCAAGGATTTTGACACTATTTACCACTTGGGCATTATTGACAAACTCACTCAGCTAGGTGTCAACCCTTATATCAATAGGTGGATTGCTAACTGGCTCACCGATAAAACTCATACAGTCAAAATAGGGGAATCCACCTCCAACAGCAGACTCATAACCAGTGGTGTTCCACAGGGATCAGTCCTGGGACCTCTACTCTTTGGAAACTATTTCTCCGAAGTATAAGCAAAAACTAAAGGTCTGTGGCTAACAAAGTTTGCTGATGATTGCAAATTGGGGCACTCATAGAATCATCAAATGATGTCAACATCCTACAAGAGGGTCTTATGCAAACAAATGATTTGTGCCAAAGTCACAGCCTTACACTCAATGCAAAAAAATGTATTATCATCCCTTTTGGTAAGACTGATGTTCCTGCTAACCACTACATCAATAGAAATACCCTAAGCACACACTCAGTGGTGAGAGACCTGGGCACACAGGTTGACAGCAACCTTACCTTTGATCACCATGTCTCCACAGTGATAAGAAGGGTATTCTATATTGCTTATTTCATAAGTAAGGGCATTGCCTCCATAAAAAAAGAAGTTATAACCTCCCTGTATACTTTCCTCATCAGGCCAATAACTAAGTACAACACCCCTTTTGGTATGTACCTTTCCAGCCACCTGCAGCAACTGGAGAGACCACAAAAATTCCTCACAAGGAGAATTCAAGGTATTCAGCATTTGTCTTATGTCGATCGGCTGAAATCACTGTCACTTTACTCTGTTTCATACAGACTACTCAGAGGTAATCTCTATCTTGCCTATAGGGCAATCTCTGACTCTGCTTTATTGGAAATGCTGCATATCCATAAGTCCAATGGCTTATAGGTTACTCACTCTAAAGACCTTAACAAAAAAATACGAGCACTCATAAAATCAACTAAGGCCAATTTTGAGAGAAAAATTGCCATGGATTCAAAGGACAATCATAAGGCCTTTTTCAGCTATGTTAGGAACCTGGGTGGAAACTCCCAGATATGCTCAGAATTAGTCCAAAATGATACAAAAATCACTGAACCCACAGACATTGCCAACATACTGGCAGACAGGTTCAGTGCAAACTTCACCCCCCTCTCCCCCCCTAAAGGAGAGATAACTATCCCAGTGGAGTGTAGCCTCCCAGACATCTCAAATGCGCAGGTGAAAGCTGCTCTCTAAAGCTAAAAACACAGCATCAATGGGACCGGATGGTGTCCCCGGCTGTGTGCTACACCAGCTAAATGAGGAATTAAACCCGCACATAAGGCAGCTGTTTAATCTCAGCCTTACCACAGGATACGTGCCCAAGGAGTGGCGTATGGCAACTGTGGTCCCACTCCACAAAGGCGGTGCCTCTACGGACCCTGGTAATTACCGCCCCATAAGCTTAACAAGTCTAGTCTGCAAAGCTATGGAGAGGATCATAATGGAGCTCATAAACAAAGATATACGGGACTTGCAGACATTGGACCTGACCCAGTTTGGCTTCATCAAGGGCAGATCATGCCTTTTGAACTTGGTCGACTTCTTTGAAACAGTCACCAAGGCCATTGATGAGGGAAAGGCAGTCCATACAGCCTACCTTGACCTTGCAAAGGCTTTCGACACAATACCCCACTCGGGTATTGTAGAAAAACTTACCAGCTTAAATGTAAACCCATATGTCACAAGATGGGTTGCAAACTGGCTTAAGGACAGAACCCACAGGGTTAGAGTTGCTGGCGCTATGTCAGATTCCAAGCCAGTCACAAGTGGTGTCCCACAGGGCTCGGTCCTTGGCCCCCTATTGTTCGGCATCTACTTCTCAGAAGTACAGGCCAACATGGGAGGACTTTGGCTGACAAAGTGTGCTGACGACTGCAAACTGGGCGCCATAGTGGAAAGTGCATCGGACACGGATATCCTTCAGAAGGGACTCACGGAAACAGATAGCTGGTGCCAGAGCCATGGCCTGAAGTTAAACGCCAAAAAATGTATAGTCATACCCTTTGGGAAAAACAAGGTAACCCCAAGCTACCATATAGGTGGCAATCCACTAAGCACAGAAGAGGTTATCAGGGACCTGGGGACCCAGGTTGACAGTGGCCTTTCTTTTGACACTCAAGTTGCTAAAGTGGTTAGAAAGACCTTCTACATTGCCCACCTGATCATGAAGGGATTCACATCCAGATCTAGTGAGGTCATTGTTCCCTGTACTCTTCACTTATCAGACCAATGATCGAGTACAATGCCCCATTCGGGATGTATCTCACCCGACATCTGCAGCAATTGGAGAGACCCCAAAAGTTCCTCACCAAAAGGATAAAGGGACTCCAAAATCTGTCATATGCTGCCAGATTGAAGAAACTCCAGCTCTATTCAGTTGCATACCGTCTGCTCAGAGGTGACATGTGCCTGACATACAAGGCCATGTCCAACCCGGAATTAATGGACATGCTCCACCTCAAAAAATCCAAATCCACCAAAACCACTAGAGCAAGCAACTTAAACCTTAGCACGGATATAAATAGGACGTGCTGGAGGGATAGATTTATCACTCAGAGACTCCCTATGCTGTGGAATAAAATCCCGGTCCATGTGAGGCAGAGCACCTCGCTGGCTCTGTTCAAGAGAAATCTTGACCTGTGGATGGGAGATCGTAGGTTTATCCCGAGAATCATCTCTGTGTCACTGTTGGACAGAGGCACAACAAACTAATGGGCACAGTATTTTTTCATATAAGGGGTGGCGTAAGCCACAAAAATTTGGGCTAGGCTTATAAATGCCTTAGGGCAGATAGCCTAGTATAAACCTATGAACCTATGAACCTGGTATGTGACATTAATAGAACCTGCTGTAGGGACAGGTTTGTCTCCTAGAGGTTACCACACCTGTGGACCAGACTCCCAATTCATGTTAAGCAGAGGAGCTCTTTGGCTGTCTTCAAGCTCAATCTGGACAACTGGGTATGGGTAACCGTAAATTCACCCTGGGGGTTACCCTGTGTCTCTCTTGGACAGGGGTAATAGGTGCTGATCATGGAAACAAGGACAGAACTCAGCTAGCCTTGTAAGGGCCCTAGGGCTATTAGCCTAATAACTTCCTATGATCCTATGATACCCCACCTTTTACAATATTGTTAAAGTGACCCTTCCAAATCTGTATCACCTTCTTCCCTCCCATTGTCCTTATTGATTGATTTATATATCACTATTTTTATTTCATCTCAACCCATCTTAGCTATTAACTGTCGATCCTCATCTTCCTTTAGCCTTGACATAACCTCTTCCAAACATATTTTTCCATTTCTGCCATTTCCTATTTCCTCCTTCCCCTACTTTATACAAATATTCATAAAAGTTCTGGAATAACTCTTAATACCGCTCTAGGATCTCTGGTTATTTATCTTGTTATATGCTCCCTAAGTTTGGCTACAACTTTTTCAAATTTTTGTTCACTAAGTCACTGTGTTAGAAGTTTTTGTCCTCTAGAGTTGTTTTCCAAAAATAGTTGGTTAACAGCAGCCTTTATAAACTCATGCATATCGACCAAATACTCCCTTATTTTCCCTTTAGCACTCTGTAATTGCTCCTGTTTTTGTTCTACAAAATTCCCCTTCTTTTGCAACACTTTGACCTGTATCAACCTCTCTAAATAATTCATATTACTTCTTTCCTATATTTCTCTCTTCTACCATGCTTTTAAACTCCATTTTATTTTATCCCACTGACTAGCTATCCCATTCCCTTCTGAAGTAATGATTTAACAGTTATTAAATGAGACATATATTAATATGTCTCATTTAATAACTGTTAAATCATATTTACTACCTGTTCCTCAAATTCTTCTCTTTTAAGGATAAGTAAGGTCACTCTAGGAATCAGATGTGACTCTTAAGAAAGTGAGTGAGGAAAGCATCAATGTTTCATTTTACATCATCATATTGAATATTTATCTTAGTTTTTATTGGTGAATGATCTGATTATAGTTATTGGATGGGTCTCAATGCTTTCAATTAAATACACATTCCCTTTGAAGTACAAGTTGCATGTAATCTACCTCAGTCATTTTCTCACCAACAAGTGAATGTTATATCCTTCCCCCATGTCATTCCATCACTAGTAAGGTCAGATCACAAAGCTGTCTCCTTTGAAGTAAAAATCAACCCAGAAAGCTCAGCTAAACCAGTAACAGTTGGGAACTTTTCTAAGGCAAACTACATCCTAGTTTGTCAAAATGTAAAGCTTCCCCTCACCCTGACACTACAGCTATCTATGCAGAATTATTCTCAGAGAGCCTATACAAACATGTGAATGGGAGCATAGAAGCTGCCATACCTACCAAAATAAACCCAACACAAACACTAACAGCAAACCCCACTGGTGGAATCCTCACCTAAACAGAGTATACAATAAAAGAAAAAAAAAAACTCATGGCCAAAATCAGGAAGAGCAACTCCCTTAAAGACAAGTACTCTCTTATACAACTAAACAAGAAACTACGAGGTCTGCTTAAGTCCAACAAGGCCCACTATGAGGTCAGGATATCCTTGCAGGCTTAGGACAATCACAAGCCCTTCTTCAGCTATGTCTTGAACCTTAAAGGTAAGATACAGCAGTGTGTTGAACTGGTGGTGAATGGTACAACCTTCAGTGATCAGGGTAACTTAGCAAATCTACTGGCTGATAAATTCAGCTCAAACTTAACTCCCTACACCCAGCTCTTTCAGGTGAAATTCCCTCTAACATACTTACCCAACTATTAGCAGGGACTGGGTGCTGGTAGCACTCATTGAAGTCAAGAACACCATCTCTTTGGATCCAGACATCTCTGTCTCCTGAACAGTCTAAAACATGATGTATCAGGACCACTTGAGGGAGTCTACTACAGCTTTGAAACAGGCTATGTTCTAAATAAATGGAGGACTGCAACAATCATTCCATTCCACAAGGGTGGACCATCAACCAGCGAATAGCGAATTACAGACCCATCAGTCTAAGAAGACTGATATGCAAAGCCATGGAATGAATTATCATGGAAATGATAAACAAGGACATTGGCAACCTACAGACACTGGACCCATCCCAGTTTGGCTTTATTAAGGGGAGGTCATGCCTACTTAACCTGACAGACTTCATCCCAGGCTGCATTTTACACAAACTTCAGAATTAACTGGCTCCCCACCTAAGCACCATGTTCGGTCATAGTCTCACGTCAGGCTTTGTGCCCACTGAATGGCGCACAGCAACAGTTATCCCACTCCACAAAGGGGGAGCCACCATTAATCCTAGGAACTATTGCCCTATTAGCCTGATGAGCCTGTTCTGCAAGGCCATGGAACATATCATCATGGAACTCATTAACAAAGACATTGGTAACCTCCAAACTCTGGACCCACCCAGTTCGGGTTTGTGAAAGGCAGATCATGCCTTCCGAACCTGATCGACTTCTTTGAGGCAGTCACCAAAGCCGTAGACGAGGGTAAGGTGGTTCACACAGCCTATCTTGACCTCGCTAAGGCTTTCGACACCATCCTCCATTCTGGAATTATAGCTAAACTCACTAACTAGGTATAATTCCCTACGTTACAAGATGGGTTGCCAATTGGCTCACTGACAGAACCCACACTGTAAAAGTTGCAGACTCCAAATCTGACTTCAAACCAGTGGCAAGTGGAGTACCACAGGGTTCAGTCCTGGGACCTCTCCTGTTTGGTATCTACTTCTCTGAAGTACAGACTAACACAGAAGGCCTCTGGCTAATGAAGTTCGCAGATGACTGCAAACTAGGAGCCATAGTCGAGTCCCCAAATGATGTGGACATCCTACAGAAGGGTCTCACTGAGACAGACGCCTGGTGTCAGAGGAATGGCCTCAAGCTCAATGCCAAAAAGTGCATTGTTATCCCCTTTGGTAAAAACTCTGTACCCATGAACTACCACATAAACGGCAGTCTACTTAACGCCGAATGTGTGATGAGAGACCTTGGGACCCAGGTGGACAGCAGTCTCTCCTTTGATAATCACATTGCCACAGTAGTCAGGAAATCCTTCTATGTGGCACACCTCATCACAAAAGGGTTCTTATCCAGGAAAAAAAAGGTCATTGTTCCCCACTACTCGGCACTCATTAGACTCATTATAGAGTACAATGTCCCTTTTGGAATGTACCTCACAAGACATCTGCAGCAGCAGCTGGAAAGGCCACAAAAGTACCTCACAAAGAGGATTACTGACCTCAAACAGATGTCCTACACTGACCGTCTCAAAAAATCCAGCTATACTCTGTAGCATATCGCCTACTCAGAGGAGATCTCTGCCTAACATATAAAGCTATGTTAAACCCAGAGCTGTTGGACATGTTACACCTTAAGAAATCCTAATCCCTCCGAGCTACACGCTCTAGGAACCTAAACCTTGTCACCACAATAAACAGGACATGCTGGAGGGATAGATTCCTGTTTCAGAGACTTCCAATACTCTGGAACAAGTTACTCATCTATGTCAAGCAAAGTTTCTCATTAGCACTCTTCAAGAAAAATCTTGAGGAGTGGATAGGAAATAGAAAATACACCCCGGGATCACTTCTGTGGCTCTGCTCGACAGGGGCACAGGAAATTAACTTTCTTGGGTGGCGTAAGCCAAGGGAACCTTGTTAGCTAGGCTTACTTAGGCCCTTGGGATGATAGCCTAGTACCATCCTATGAATCTATAAGAAACTAAAGAAAAGGAGGACATGCATATTAGGGAGTAACACAAAATAAGGAGAAAACAATACAAAATTCGAGTGGACTAAGCCTCAAAAATATTTACCAACATGATGTTTCAAAGGAGGAAGGTAATAGGATATAGTGGCAAATTATAGCAAGTGTAGGTGATCTTTAATGTAAGATCATACTATAGCAATAACCCACGCCTGGGTGTGGGTAATGCGGGATTTACCCACGGTTGACGTGGTTTGGTCCCGAGGGCGAAGCCCTCGGGACCAAACAAAGACGACCGTGGGTAAATCCCGCATTACCCACACCCAGAAGTGGGTTATTGCTATTATACTATGACATTATTTAAGAAAAGAAATAATTACTTTTCTTAAATAATGTCATTGTATAATGCCTCTTTGCTGCCCTTCCGCAGCTGTCTGGTATCCGCGGCAGTTCTGATGTACTGCGCATGCCTACGCAGTACATCAGAGCTGTGGCCAAAAGCAACGGAGAAAGCAAGATCTCCGTTGCTTTTTACTGTTTCGCTATGTTAAATGGGTTTAACATAGCGAGACAGCTTTAAAATAAGCAACGGAGATCTCCGATGCTTATTTTAAAGCTGTCTCGCTATGTTAAACCCATTTAACATAGCGAGACAGGTTTAAAAAAAGCAACGGAGATCTCAGTTGCTTTTTTTAAACCCGTGTCGCTATGTTAAACTCTTTTAACATAGCGAAACAGTGTTTTAAAAGAGACTTTTTCCATTAGTATAAGTCGATTTACAACGTGCATGCTGGCCAATCAGCGTGCATGTTTTGGAATATTAATGGGGGGTCATGGTATAATACAATATTACCTATAGAAAATGAAAATGAAATGGTAGAGAATTGAGTGGTATAGATTAGCTCACATCTAAGGTTTACTGTGCAGTACAATGCCTCATTTATCAGTAGAAAACACAAGGATGTAGTGGGATACATTAGCTATTACCTAATATATAGTGTAATATGGTATTTTATGTACCACTATCTGAAAAAGTGGATTGGATAAATAAACCCTAGCACTCACCTAAGGCTATAGAGTGCAGTGGAGTGCCTTAATTACCACCTCAGGCATGAATGGAAAAAGTATATAGGATAAAAATCCTTTAACTGACAACCACAACTTTATAGCTAGAGAGAATAATCAAACATGATGGGTTAAGTACAAATGTTTCAAAATGACGCCAGCACTATAGAACACAGTTTATTTTTAAACCATAAAGTGTGAAGACAAACTCATACCGGTTACGGCATATAGCCTTCTTCAGTGATACCAAATCATGTTATTCAGTGACTATATATAGTTAAAAAACTAATTAGTTCACAAGTTGGTGAGAATCCATTTAAAGTGACAGAGTACAAATTTAAAATAGATTAATATGTATTAATATATATTCACCCATTAATGCCTATGTATGAAACCATTATAGAACTGCCCATTTAACCAATATATATAATTATATATTGTTATTGTAATAATTATACAAAAACTCATAAATGTTCATTTAAACCTGGATAGAACAATCCACCTAATCTAATAATCCATGCTTTTTCTTTCTGGTTCAATAAATCATGACAAACATATTTATTAGTATAATCCCCCTTGATGACATCAATGACTTGGAATTGAAATTTGGCATTTGTGTGGGTCAACATATGTTTATATAAGGCACTAGTACAATGTTTATTTCTAACATTACTTAAATGTTCAGATATCCTAATTCTGAATGGTCTGGATGTTTGGCCTATATAAAAAGCCAAACAAGAACAGGTAACCAAATAGATAACCCAGCTGGAGCCACAGGTAGCAAAACATCTAATGTCAAAAATTTTGGTAACATTTTTAGTTGAAAATTATTTAAGGCTTATAAAGCTAAAAACATTACTCCCAGGGGACTTAGAGTTAAACTTCAACCGTTTGTAAATGGACCGGATGAACGGTTAAATGATGAATGGGTTAAAGCTCAACATACAGCAACTATGTTATTTGTGGACATTCTTATTTCTTTTTATGAAAGAAGTATTGATGTTAATACTGCGGAGGTTAACATTTTGTGTGATAATATTAAGCCCTTTGAGGCTATATATAAATCTGGTTTAACTAAACTGTCTAAGGATGTATTGGCCTTAGAACAAAATTTAAAGGATAAAAAGATACATAAGTTTCAAAGGGATGTCACAGATTATGCTGAGGGTAAGCCCTTTGGCATTAAGAAATATGTCAGATTTAGTGAAGGTGAATCTTTATCCACAAAATTAAGAAAAAGGAGTCCCAGGTCCATATTAAAAAGATCAAAAACGGATTTTAGTAACACCTCAGGAGAAGAATCTTCCACTACAGAACATGAACATGTCTCCAGTCAGGAGTCCCCAGTACATAAGAGAACTAAAAATATGGACTGCCCTTTAGGATTAAGAGACACGGGGGGGGGGTAGGAAACACAAACATAGACACGGTAAAGAACTTGGAAATGTTACTGGATGTTTTAACTCAGAAATAGATGTGTTTGCTAATGTTCATAACATCTCATCAGTGTCTTTGAATGAAACACAATTAAAAATTCTTAATAAGGGGTTATCTTTTGTTCCGGGTTTTTTTGTTAGTGAATATAGTTTTGTACAGGATGTTTTGACATTCTGTAGATCACTTAATCTGAAATTGTTGTTTGGACATACAGATAACCCACAAAGCTCCACTGGTTTCCGGTTTCATAAATCCTCATTTCAGCCACCGATGGATAAATATGTAGCTATTTTTCAGGAAAAGGTGATCAAAGATCTACATTTCAAACAGGAAGAAACATCTATGTTAATCAATAATTTATCAGAACTAGAAATGCAATCCATTGAGAGTTTAAGGACTAACCCAAACATTGTCATTACTTCAGTGGATAAATGGGGGTGCTGTGGTTATAATGGATTCAGAACAATATATGACTGAGGCATATACTCAACTTAATAATAAAAAACACTACATGTTGATGCATCTAGACCCTACTGATATGTTTAAAAAAAAGATTGATGAAATTTTGGACGAAGCGGTCGAGGTAGGGATTATTGATAACAACACCAAGATGCATTTAACAGTGGTGAATCCAACCAAACAAATCTTCTATTTATTACCAAAAATTCATAAAGATTTATTAAAACCTCCAGGTAGACCTATAGTTTCAGGTCGAGGATCACTAACAGAACCACTCTCAGAATTTTTGACTTTACATCTTAAACCACTATTGACATTAGTTAGATCTAAATTAAAAGATACTACACAGTTTTTACAAATAATAACGGACTCCCAATTGGAGCCAAGCTGGCTGATGTGTACACTTGATGTTAAGTCATTATATACGAATATTCCCTATTGGGCCGGGCTGCAGGCCATAGAATATTGGTTGAGAAGAAGTGATCTCTATCCACCTGGTCTAAATACCTTAATTATTTGCATGGTGGAGCATGTATTAACAAAACAAAATGTGTTTTATTTTCACCAACAATGTTATCTACAGGTCCAAGGTACAGCTATGGGGGCTTCCTTTGCCCCCATATATGCCGACCTCTTTATGGGATATTTAGAAGAATGTTTTATGGATGACAAATCTCATAATATATATATATATATATATATATATATAGAGAGAGAGAGAGAGGAATTAGACATATGGCGAAGATACCTAGACGATTGTTGGTTTATTTGGCGATGTGATCAAGAATATTTGTTTAAATTTGTACAGTATCTCAATGACAATGTTTGGGGGATTGAATTTACACTCAATGTACAATATCAGCAAATTCAATACTTGGATGTATGTGTGAACATAAACAATGACCACACTTTAGATTCAAAAATTTATAGAAAACATCCACAATATAATATGTTATTGGAGGCTAGTAGTTTACATCCCCAACATATTTTTAAAAATATCCCTAACTCTCAATTCCTAAGAATTAAAAGAATTTGTTCTAATAAGGCCAACTATGAATTCTTCCAGGAGGACCTCAGGAAGAGATTTTTGGCAAGGGGATATAAGTATGGGGATATAATAACAGCCTCTAAGTGGGTGCAACAATTTAGTCGTGAAGATTTATTGAAATATAAAGAGATAAACACCTCCACAGTGACTCCTATTAAATTAATCACAACATTTGGTAGAGATATCAACACTATAAAAAGGGTGATACATAATAATTGGAATATTTTAATGACTAACCCTAGATTAGTTGATATGCTACCTCAAGAATGTTTATTTTCTTATAGAAGAGGCTGTACATTGGGTTCCTACTTTAATTGGTATAAGAAAGGTAGAAATCCTAATGTTGGTAAAATACAGCGTACATTGTCAGGAGTGGAACTGAGGGGTTGTTTCCCTTGTGGTCATTGTTCATTTTGTGCTCATATCAAGAAGTCCAAGGAATTTTCAACTAAAAATGTTACCAAAATTTTTGACATTAGATGTTTTGCTACCTGTGGCACCAGCTGGGTTACCTACTTGGTTACCTGTTCTTGTTTGGCTTTTTATATAGGCCAAACATCCAGACCATTCAGAATTAGGATATCGGAACATTTAAGTAATGTTAGAAATAAACATTGTACTAGCGTCTTATATAAACATATGTTGACCCACACAAATGCCAAATTTCAATTTCAAGTCATTGATGTCATCAAGGGGGATTATACTAATAAATATGTTTGTCATGATTTATTGAACCAGAAAGAAAAAGCATGGATTATTAGATTAGGTGGATTGTTCTATCCAGGTTTAAATGAACATTTATGAGTTTTTGTATAATTATTACAATAACAATATATAATTATATATATTGGTTAAATAGGCAGTTCTATAATGGTTTCATACATAAGCATTAATGGGTGAATATATATATTAATACATATTAATCTATTTTAAATTTGTACTCTGTCACTTTAAATGGATTCTCACCAACTTGTGAACTAATTAGTTTTTTAACTATATATAGTCACTGAATAACATGATTTGGTATCACTGAAGAAGGCTATATGCCGAAACCGGTATGATTTTGTCTTCACACTTTATGGTTTAAAAATAAACTGTGTTCTATAGTGCTGGCGTCTTTTTGAAGCATATTGAAGTTGTTCTTTGCCGTTGCACTAGTCCTGCGTGCGAGGTTTTTTGTGACGTTTTAAGTACAAATGTGCCTACTGATACTATGTTATAGTAGAAAACAGAAAAGACTTTAGTCTTTAGCAGAGATCAGAAAAATATAAGCAGTTCTCAAGGAACATAACCAAGGGCCATACAAGAAGACTACATGAAGCATTTTTCTTGTTTTCCTGTCCAACTGAACAAATACTTTTTGGGGCCAGTCAATCACCTAAGTCTAACTTACAGTTTTGGGGTAACTGACTGTCCCCAAAAGGTACTGGATCAGTTGGACAGAAAAATGTGACACTTTTTATCAAATGATATTTAAAAAAATGCAAGAAAAGCAGATCTTAGGATCATAGGAGGTTACAAGACTAATGGCCCTAGGGCCCTTACAAGCCTAGCCAAGTTCAACCCTTGTTCCCAAGGGTGTCTATTTCAAGCAGACACTAAAAATCAGCACTTGGTGCTCCTGTCCAAGAGGGATACAGGTGGAACCCCAGGGGTGAATTTCCGATCTTCTAGATTGTGCTTAAAGAGGGCCAACAAGGTGCTCTGTTTAATGTGGAGAGGGAGCCTATTCCAAAAGTGGGGTAACCTCTGGGAAACAAGTTTGTCCTGCCGGCAAGTTCTATTGATGTTGCACACCAGATTCAGTTCTTTAGCGCAAGTAGTACATGTACAGTTTGACTTTCGGATCTACAGCATTTCTAATAAAATGGGGTCAGAGATAGCTTTAAATGAAAGGCAGAGGTCGCCTCTGAGCAATCTGTATGACACAGAATGGATAGACATGGATTTGAGCCTATCCTCATAGGGTAGGTGCTTGAGGCACTGAATTTTCCTAGTCAGGAACCTTTGTAGCCTCTCCAGCAGCTGCAGGTGCTTGGAAAGATACATACCAAAGGGGGAGTTATACTCAATTATTGCCCTGATGATGGAAGAGTACAGGGAGGTTATGACTTCATTTTTTTCAAGATGCAATGTCCTTACTTATGAGGTTGGGCATATAGAAGGCCTTTCTTACCACTGTGGTGACATGGTGGTCAAATGTTAGATTGCTATTAACCTGTGTGCCCAAGTCTTTCACCGCTGAGAGCATGCTTAGGGCATTGCCATTGATGTGCGCAGGGACATCATTCTTGCCAAAAGGGATAGTGATACATTTTTTAACATTGAGCTTGGATCCATGGTTCTGGCACCACTCATTTGTTAGGGTGAGACCATCTTGCAGAATGTTTACATCATTTGGGGAATCTAAGACAGCCCCCAGTGTGCAGTCATCTGCAAACTTTGTCAGCCACAGACCTTTATTTTTTGTCTGCATCTCAGAGAAGTAGATTCTGAATAGCAGGGGTTCCAGGACCAATCCCTGTGGTACACCGCTGGTCTACTGTCGGAGGTTGATTCCCCTACTTAGACTGTGTGGGTTCTATCAGTAAGCCAATTTGCTACCCAGCTAATGAGGTAAGGGTTGATGCCCAGGTGGGGAATGGTGTCAAATGCCTTGGCCAAGTCCAGGTAGGCAGTATGCACAGATTTCCTGTTGTCCAGGGCCTTGGTGACTGTTTCAAAGACAAATCCAAACTGGGTAGGGTTGAGTACTCCAAGACTGCCAATGTCCTTGTTTATGAGGTCCATAATGATATGTTCTGTGGCCTTGCAGATTAGGCTAGTCAGGCTAATGGGTTTAGAGTTCCCAGAGTCTGTGGAGGCACCACTTTTGTGTAATGGGATAATGGTGGCTGTCTTCCATTCAGCTGGGATGAAGCCTGTGCTTAGAATATGATTGAACAGGGTACCCCACAGTGTTGCTAGCTCATGCTGGAGCTTGTGTAGAATGCAGCCTGGGATGTTATCTGGTACCATAGATGCAGTGCTTTTTGCCTTAGCAAGGGAGTTTTTGATCTGCTGTTAAGGATATGGGATGGGGGACAAGTGTTTGGGATGTCCTGGTTAACTCTTGGGGGGGGGGGGGTGAAATTTTCACTGAACCTGTCTGCCAGCAAGTTTGCTACGTCAACAGTATTGGTGTTTGTGGTACTATTAACCACCAGTTCGGTACAAATCTAGGCCTTTCCTGTGAGGCTGTGGATGTCACTAAAGAAAGCCTTACGGTTGTCTTTTGTTGAGGAAGCTAATTTGGACTCACAGTTTGCTTTGGAGGATTTCACAAGGAGTTTTATTTACTTGTTCAAGCTGAGGAGGGACTGTTTCCAGTTTGGAACCTACTCCTTCTTACTCCTAGACAGCAGTTTCTTCCTCTTATTGTAAAGTCTGTTAATGGCAGAAGTCCACCAGACAGGTTTGTTCTTCCTATAGGAGCCTATTTTGGTCCTATCTGGTATTGCTGAATCCATGCAGCTATACTGGTGCTTGTACAGATCCTTAGTGTATAGTTCCGCATAGTTGTCTGCTCCATAAGAGGAGGGAGGTGCTATAGAGCTGATTATACCAGCCCGTAGGAGGTTATAATCACTTTGGAGAAGTTTCTCTGTCTAGTTACTGCTGGGGGAGGGGGGGTGGTTGGAGTGATGGTAACTTTGAATGACACTGATTTGTGGTCGGATCTCACCAGGGAGGATGCAACAGTCCCCCATGTTCATCAGTACTAGGTCCAGGATGTTTTCATCCCTTGTGGGGGTGCCAACCAGTTGGTCCAATGTATTTGAGTTGACAAGGTTGAGGAATCTTTGTGCAAGTGCATTTGAGCATGAGTAGTTTATCCAGTCTATGACAGGGTAGTTAAAGTCACTCAGAATCAAGGCATGTGGTTGTATCTTGACAGACTCAAGTAGATCCAAATAGGCAGAGATACAGTAGTCCATGAAAAGAAGACAAAAATAGCATTGATCATTTAAATTGCTACATGTAGTGATTATAGTGTCTTACATACAAAGACACACAAAGTCATAAAATACCAGGATTTGCAGGCAGAAATGAGGCCAGTGTGGAATATGGACACCCAGACAGTTCCAATAGTAGTAGGAGCAATGGGTCTCATAAAAAAGAATTTGCAGTCTTATTCAGATATGCTATTGATACATGTAACTCCGTATGAATTAGAAAGGAATCATTTCTAGGCACATTGTGGGTGTTGCAAAGATCACTTTTGGCTAACATCAAAGATTGAAACAATATTGATTTCATGAACTTTAATCATACTTTGAATTAGGAATGGGGTCCATTTCCTGTCATGGTATTAGAAACCTCAAAGACTTGGAGAAACTGAAATAGAAAAAACTGCTGGAGAACTGGACAAACTACAATAAAGAAGAAGATGAGAAGCACGGGAAACATGAACTACAAAGCATTGTAGGGAATAAAGAAGTTTATATCACATGGGATTATTCATTATCAACAGTTTAGAAAATAGGTGCGAGAAAATCAGATATAGTAGTCCATGAAAAAAGACAAAAGTAGCAGAAATCATTGAAATTGCTACATCCAGTGATTACAGTCTCAAGTACAGAGAGAGACACAAAATCATAAAATATCAGGATTTGCAGGCAGAAACTAGAGCAATGTGGAAGGATACCCAGACAGTTCCAATGGTCATAGGAGCAGTGGGTCTCATGAAAAAGTATTTTCAGTCTTATTTAGATATGCTACCAATACATGTAACTCCATGTGTATTACGAAAGCAGTCAATTCTGGGCACATTGTGGATGCTGCAAAGAGCACACCTGACTAACATTAAAGACTGAAACAATGGGGTCTAGTTCTATCATGGTATAGAAACAGAAAAGATTTGGAGAAGTTAAACCAAAGACTGCTTTTCATTAATGGAACCCAGCTTGGCAGTTATAACAATAATAATAAAAACATATTTATATAACAAGTGACCTTAATAACAAGATATGAAAACAATAACCTTGAAATTTCAACAACCAGTGTGGTCTGCTGTGAAACTTCTGACTATTTCCATCAGAGGGAAAACAATCAGCAGGGCATACAGCAGGCCCAAAAAGCTGACTGAAGCCCATTCATGAAGAAGGTACAACCTCCAAAGCTTCACAAGAAAAACTGATCAATCAACACAAACTGTGCATGGGAAGACTTAATGTTGTATTCACTGATTAAAACGGTGTTTGCATTTCAGAAAAATACATAGCCGCTAAAACTACATCAGTGAAGTGCAAACATAATGTGCAGACTACAGCAGTGTCATAAATACAAAGCTAAATGAAATTATGCATATTAAAGTACAATTAAATGACAACAAATATATAAATATATTATGAATGAAGAAAGGACCCATACATGAGTTCACTCTCTAAATCAAATGGCGGCCATGGCCGGCCTTAGGCATAGGCCAACTAGGCGGCCGCCTAGGGCGCCGCTGTAGCAGGGGCACTTTTCCAGTATTTATTTGGTGTAGGTAGACCAGGTTGGGGGCGCCTGGATGGTGTGGGGCGGCACTATGGAGCCCTTTTGCCTAGGGCACTAGCTGACCTAAGACCGCTGCTGATGGCGGTAACCAAAAGATTGTGGAGAGCTGGCATACCTTTGCAGAGAAAGCTTAGCACAAGTGTACTAATATTTAGCCAACCCAAACCTGTGCTTCATGTCTCACCATTCTACTACTGGATGACTAAAATCCTGGACAGTCCTATGTCATCTGATTAAACTAATGTCTCTATCCCAGAGTTGTTTCCCTCCAGGGAGGCCCCAGTCTTGGGGCACTAAACCAGATGTCTGTGCTGACATGAAAGAACAGAACCTGGAGTGTAAATGATAGTCAGGCTGCATTTGTGAGGGGAAGAACAGATATATCCAGAAAAGATTTAATTGTAAAGGAACTATGAACAATGCAGAAAAGGAATTTTTAAAAATGTTAACATTACAACAGAAAACTCTGAACACTACAGGAAAAAATCTTTAAAAACTGAGATATTGTAACACATAATTATTACTTTTAGGCAAATTAATATATAGATACAAATTCTGTGACCATTTTATACATACTGTTTCTGATATTCATGCATACTTTTGTAGTAGTATGTATTGGGAACAGTAATGCATATGATCTTCTTGGAAATAGCTAAACATCACTGTTTTCAAATGTTTTCCATGAAGTGTCAGTAGCCCCTAAAGAGTTAATAATGACAGGTTTTGTGACATTAAATTCTTTCGCACGTTTACTGCCTCCTTGTCCTTCTCATCATGTAATAAGGAATGCCACTTATGTCCTCACTTTAGCTGGTAATGAAGTAGAACATCTTCCAGAGTTCTAATGATTTATCAGTACTACATGCTGTTAAAATGAACAGTGTTACTGAAAATTCTTTGGATTGATTACCACTTTGAACAATTAAGTGTTATGGAGGCAAGTCGGTGTGAAGTTCGCAGCAGTTTGGTATGACAAGTTAACCCTCACCTGGTGTATCTGTTATGTAAGGGATGGCAGGGAATGCTGTAAGCATTACGGGTCTGTCTTATGTACTACTATAACATACTACAATAAGAAATATTTCATGACACTACTACCCATGAAATGTGTATTTATCAGGAGAGATGTTAAATACTACCAGAGATACCCAAGCTGAATGAACTTCCCATCAGATGGAAAAAAATGTAGATAGTCTCTCCCCACAAAAAATGAAGAATCACCATCGTTAAAAAAAACAAACAAAAAAAAACAAGATAGCATCCCAGCACTGAGAAATAAAAAGGGTCCTTACTACAGAAAAACACTGATGAAGTATTATTTTTTGGGGTTGTTTAAACATTGCTACTTTTTTAATTGGAAGAAGCTTGCGAATGCTAACTGACAGTGGGTCTGGGACTAGTTTAACTTTAACCATAGATTACTATACCTCACAGTGAATGCATTGACAAATGGTGAGACAGTGCACTCCATACTGCAGTCATAATGGCAAATCTCTGGCTGCTGTTCATAACAAAAAGCTGCATCGTCTATTAGGAGATAAACATTTTCTGATACCTTGAGACAGATTTATAACCTTACCTACTATGATTATATTTGTATAGGCAGTAAGACAGAGAATCTGCACAACTTCGATAAATTTTGTTAATAATATGTAATAGAATTGCTAGAAAATATGACCTAATTCAAATCAATGCAAAACAAATGAACTGTTTTCACCTTGAGTCTGAAGAACAGAGGTTTGCCCCATGCCATCCTTTAAAAACATTGTAGAAACTGTACTCATCTTGCTTGTACTACTTGATTGTGAAAATGAGGCCTACCATCTAGAGAAATAGTAACCATCTGAAATGTCAGGACCCACCAGAGTGAGTCCCAAAACATGGAGACTGAAGAGATGAAAAAAAAAAAACACAGTTACACATACTAAGTCCAAGATGGTTATTTCTTGGAATATTCCCTTTTCTCTGAGGTATAATGATCTCTGAGTTAGCATATATAAGTTCAGGGTTGTGGGGGGCTTGCACACTGGCAAAAAAAAAATATTTAAAGCAGAGATGTTCTTCTCCTGGGTTTTCGTTCTTTTTTTTTTTCAGCTTGTCAGTACACAGTATTTTGAGTCCTGACATTTCAATAGGGAGTCTAGGGCAAACATTATGTCAGCTTTATTTATTTTATTCAAGTTTTATTTAGTTTGTTTGCTTGGGTAAACTACTGATAAATAATCTGGAAGTGGTCACCTCAATATCTTCCGAGGAAAGACAAGACAGTACAAATACCAGGCTCAAATATGTTTACACATTTCAGGTCTACAGTTGTGCTCCCCAAGAACTATTACATTATTTCCTTTTGCAGAAAGCTTTCTATCAGCTTAACTTAATTGTTTTGCTTGCCTACAGCAAAAGTAACTAAACTAGTTCTTCCAGCTGTAAAGGATAAAGGTTTAGCTACATCAGCCTAGAACAACAGACTACCAGTACACCGGATTTCCACATGCATCTCTTAACAGTCTGCATTTTAATGTCTGCTTTATTTTTTACTGTTATGATTAGCTACTTCTTTGACGTGAACAGCAATTACATATTATGACCTCCTAGCACAAGAGATGTAAGATGCTGCACTTTATACTAACTTTATCTCCTTTCAAATTTACAAGAGAAAAGTCCCCAAAATTACACACATTTTACAAATGAGGTGTGCTACTACTAGGAAATAAGAGAGAAGAACATCTTTAAATTAGTTTTCCTGTGCCTGGCATTGGCTCTGGCACCACAGTTCTCTTCCCCAAAGAACCTCAAGCAAGTCTTCTGGAGGCATTTCTCAAAAAATGATGCTTGAGACAATAAATAATGTAGCCTTTTGATATATTACCCCATTAGTTTTCTAGACAGACTATCTACATTACATCAGCAGTACCACTTCTATTGTAGGATAGTCATGCTACAGGATTGCAAGGTTAAATTTTGCCCCCACTGCTGGTTACCATGCTCCTCACTTAAAAGTGCTTAATTCCATTATTTCACCTTTGCATGCCTCTTTTACAAAGACTGTGCTTATGGAGTCCCACACTGGATGCATGTGTTTAAGAAACCATCTTTTACCCCAAGGATGGCAGCTCTGACACCTTACCTTTGTGGAACTCCACACAAAACAAGAACTATTGTTCAGCTTAAGAGGCAGTTTCAACACTACCCATTTTTTGTAAGCTGTAGATTGTAATGGCTGGGACACTAGGCAAAAGGAAATACAAATAACTTCCCTTCACCAAGAGGGTGGTGACTTCCACCTTACTTTAGCCTGACTGAAAGCAACTGAATTATTGGTAACAAAATAACAAAAATGATAAAATGACAAAGGGAGCCATCACCTGGATCTCCATTTCTAGCTGGAGTTAATGTCATTCACTACTCACAATGAGCGCAAAACCTTATTGGTAACATATCTGCCAGATTCTTTTAACACTATGCAAACATCAGGAAGTCTCGCACCTGTCCTTGCTCCTCAATTTACTAGTGGGATCCCAGCAGCTATCACTGGCTGAGTAGTTTTATTACACACAACTGAATCCAGATAACCACACCCATAGGCAAGAGTAAGAGAAAATGTCTTCCACTGAGTAGGAGTTTTTTCCACACTTCCCATACCAGCCAGGTTGTCTAACCACCAATTCTGTGCTATTTCACTCTTACCACATAGCAGAAGTAGCAGAATGCCACAACTCGTGGTCATGAACCTGCCACTAGCAGTGAGCTTACACTCCAACCACTTTTCCTCCTCACATTTGATCTGAGGTCTTGATTTACTATTAGTAAAGGCAAAAGTGCTAGTTCCTCTCTTATTTAATACAGCTCCACAGATGAACTAGTTTTATTGCTAAAGTGCTTTAACATCATACTTGGTCTTAACTCATTACATCTGAGTGACACATTCAGGTGCACATGCAGTTAATTCCTACTGACGCCTCTAGGTACCAAATATTGCTTGTTCATATTTGCATCAATAATTCCAAAACTATGTTATGCACAAGATTTTAAAATATTTCATCTTAAAGCTTACACAATGGCAAACTCAACTGCATTAATAAATGTTTTAAATTCTGCTTTCGTAAAACACTTCATCAGAAAAGTTTGAGCCAAAAATATGCACTCTATTTAAAATTTAAAACAATTAACAATCAATTAAAATCAATTAACAAATTAACCACTTAACCTCCATTTCTCTAAAAAACATTTGTTGTTAACATGTTCGTTCAATCCAGGGGTAACATCAGCACTAATTCTTATCTGCCAACTCACTTCTCTAGTTTCAATTTCATTTTTGAAATTACCTCCTCTTTTATCTATTCTAACCTGCTTCAAAATGGTAAACAAAAGCTTAATAAAATTTTCACACACCCTTGAATGCTTAAAGTGGGCATTATTTTCATCTTTTTTCTTAATGGCTCTTAGATGTTCTTGTATCCTGTCATACCTACATAAAAGGAATCATAAGCTGAGCACAGGGCAAGGTAAACTACTCCAATCATGCCACAACTATACCTTTCTTTAAAATCAATGTTGTAATTTAAATGTTGCCAAATAATGAAGGGACCTTCATATGTAAATTTGCAACTGGAACAACCATTATACTTATAAGTTCCTTTGTTCTTGTCGCTATGAATAAGGGACATTTTGGTATCTGTTCTTTCCAATAATTGCTTAATACTACATGTTTTGACATTAATAAACTGTGGTTTATTTTGTGTTATAATATTCTTGATGTTTAATGTGTCCACTGACATCTCCAGGCAACAACGGAGAAGGTCATAAGAAATTTCCTCCCCCTAGGCTTAACTTCTAATCCTTTCAGTAAAATAGGTGGAAAGATCTTCCTCTTGTCAAAAATTTCATTTGCAATCTGTTTTAACAACTCTATAGGATATCATCTTTCCACAAACAATTGAATAATAAATTCCACTTCAGTCTGAAAATTATCATCTTTACTAATCACACGTGATGCCCTTATAAATTGTCCCCTGGGTATATTGCATTTCATATAAATAGGGTGATTACTTGTCCAATGCAGATAACTATTTGAAAAGCTAGCCTTCCTAAAAATGTTACTATTAAACCTACTGCTCAAAGAATACTGCTCTGCCCTATCTGGTATGCTCACTTGCCGGTAGCTAGGTTGCTGCCTACATTACCAGGCTTCTAGTCCCTACTCCACCCTTACTAGATACCTTACTGACATTAGTTGCTCATGGTGGATTAGCCGGAAGTTAAATTAAATGCAGAATCAAGCTCAGTTAGGCAGTTCCGTCAGTCAATAAAAGCTTACCTGCCACATACTACCCAACTGGTTTTTGAGCACAACTGCAGCCTCGTGGTCTGACCAATCTGTAACCCGAACTCGCTGATGTCACAGCCGAGGTAACATAGTATGGCTGTCTGGCCTGGCACCATTTTCAAAATGTTAGCATGCTACTAGCAAGGTGATCTAGGTCCGGGTGCAGTGTGCATGCCAAGTAAGGTTTTTATTATCAATTGCTAGGATCTTTATTACTGAAACTGCGGCTAGTCTATAATTTCAATATTTTCAATTGTTAATATCTGTTTTGCTGGAACTTCAGATTGTCTATATTAACAGCTGTATGTATCACTGTTACCTGTACTATGGACTTAGTTATGTTATGATTGTTACACACCTAGAGTGGGAAATGTCTGTTAATGTTACCTCTGGCCGTAATCCTAGTGAGTTTGTACTTGTTGCACCATTCAAACGGGTGTCCAGAGGGTATAATGACTAGTTTTTGATCCAGCTATTTAGAGTTAGTAAATACCAAAGGAAGGCATAGGCCACATAGGTGCCGCACTCAACAGTGTGCTACACCAACAGCTATTCTGTTGCATATTTAGTTGTTTGCGCACAGGCTACATATCACTAACAGGACAGCTGAGCGTCTGAAGGACTTAGCGCATGTATTCAGTGTAGAATACCAGGCATGCTCTACTGCACAGAATAATTCCTTCAGTTAGGAATGCCGTGTTACAGGAGCGGTTACTTTAGATCTCCGTTTACACATAAGTGGAGCTGTACCGATAAAGTGCGTTCTTCAGGCATGAAATACAAAGGTGCTTAGCTCAGAACATATTTGTTTTGTGTCGCACTACTACAGCGCACACCTTGGGAATGTCTCACAAAGGTGTTTAGATTAGGAAGCTGTTTCCATTACATTGTACTGCATATGCACTAAACACAGGGTCTATTTGCTAAGGTGATTAGCTTAAGGATTAGTGCATTATGTTGTCCTAAGTGCACAGCTCAGGTTTCCTTTCCATAGGTGCTCTTATAAGGTTTTTATAAGAAAATAAACAGACCCTAGTGGGCACACTTTGCCGCTGAAGACCACAGCTTAGGAACTAGCTACATAAGCGATCTGCTCATAGGGCACTCACATCTCTTGTGGGTTCGCTTTACTGTGAAAGCATATTGCTTCTGAGTCTGTTGAAAAGTCACTTTCTGTTCCACATTGGAGTAGGTATTACTCAGGAGATGCTCGAATCACCAGAGTGTAGACCTGCTGATGTTTTTTAATACTTTTATACTGCTCCCGCCTACCAAATACTACATGTAGAACACAGCCTAAGCCCATGTGCCTGTATCAAACAGTGGGATGAGAGAATGCTACGTAGTTAGTTATTTAATGAAGGTACAGCCTTACACATAATGGACTAAGTACGACATTACCTACATTGCATTCACCTCTCTACATTCAGAATATCTCTTAAATGCTTAGATCTTGCAACTGAGGCAAAACATGTTCTGAGAGCTGTTACGCAGTTAAAAGAACGCTGAAACAAATTCTGTTGTGGTTTACATATGATTAACTGTGTAACTATCTCTGCTATTTAACATTTTATATCTGCTGTTTTATTAATGCTGTACTGCTGCTATGTTGTTGATGTTAACATGATTCTAGGGGTATAAGTAGACATTTATGTTGTATAATGGTACATTATTCTGTCTCTATATATTCTAACTGAGATACTCTTCCCTGTTCCTTCCCTCAGTTGCTACCTCCCCCACACACACTACTTAGCTATAAACCTCCTATCTATTAAATATACAACCTCTATCTACATGACTGCTTAACTAATTTTTTTTTATTTCTCTCCATTTTCAGTTCCCCATCACTGAGTTCTACAAGGAGCACCTATGGGAATTATAACCCTAAAGGTCCTCTCCTATCTCCTGGTATTCAGCAAAGCAAAGATTAAGCCTGCTACCTCCCAGGAAAACCCTTGCCACAGTGTATGTTTACCTATAAACTAAACTAAACTGTTTTGTGCAGTCCTACTGCTCTGCCCTATCTGGTATGCTCACTTGCCTGTAGCTAGGTTGCTGCCTAAATTACCAGGCTTCTAGTCCCTACTCCACCCTTACTAGATACCTTACTGACATTAGTTGTTCACATACATGGTGAATTAGCCAAAAGTTAAATTAAATGCAGAAACAAGTTCAGTTAGGCAGTTCCGTCAGTCAGTAAAAGCTTACCTGCCACATACTACCCAACTGATAGTTTTTGAGCACAACTACAGCCTCGTGGTCTGAACCCTACCCTACCATACCCCTAAATCCCACCCACCCCCACTGCACCTGAACTTATACTTCACACTAACCACTCCCACCTCTCAACTGCCAATCCCCTTCACACATACACACACCTACCTCTTACACTCTAATTGTCTATACAATTCTACATGTTCTAAAGACATGCTTCTGGAGAATTTCTCCCCGGGTCTCTGCTGAAAACCGGATCTGTGGAACCTAGTCGGACTTTCCCGGTCAACAAATGTTAAATAAATAAATAAATAAATAATAAATAAATATACCCAATTCAACATCTCACATATAGTTACACACTTGTATTACTATGACAGCACTACATCACACTTTACTACTTACCACATCCACGGCTCTTCTACTGCTGTTATACACCCTCACAGCATATCATACCTCCCTACACTATATCACACACTCTCCCAAACATACTTCCAACTTGCAAACACCTAGACACACATTTCTTCCTCTTGTACCCCAACCCTCCTCCACACAACCATTACAGATTATTATAACCTAAATATTCTCCCACTACAACCTAAATTTCACCATACAAATAGATTCACCAAACTGCTATTTAAGCTCTCCAAACTCTATCACTACCTACACAAACAACTAACTCTAGCAGGAGACATACACTCCAACCCCGGTCCCACCTGCACTCAACCCACACCACACCTTTCCAACCATCCGACACTACCCCCTCTACACCAACCAAACCTGTCTATCTTGCACCAAAGATCCAAAGCATCCCTTCTTCTGATCAACATTAATGTTAGAAGCATAGCCAAAAGAACTCACAATATACACGCTTTACTATCCCACTACTCCCCAGATATAGTAACATTAACTGAAACCTGGCTTAAACCCCACACCGACAGTAATGAGATCACACCCCAGGCTACAACATCCTACATAAAGACAGAACCAATAAAAAAGGAGGAGGCATAGCAATCTTATACACAGAACACCTCTCACTACAGGTCCATAACTCCTCAGTCCCACACATAGATAATGCAGAGATAATTATAGCTAAATTAAACATTAACTCCAGCAAAACCCTCAACATTATAGGAGGTTACATACCACCTGGTAACAACACTTCTAGTGTTGAACACCTGCTACACTGGTGCTCCAATCACCTCCCCCAAGAAACCATTATCATGGGAGACTTCAATATTGACTGGCTCCAATGCTCCTCACAAAGCCCAACTATTTACATGAACCTTTACGGGTTCACCCAAACCATCACAACTCCCACTGGAACTGACAAAGTCACCAAATGGATGTCCCTACTAGATTGGATTGTAGTAAACACACCCCACCTTGCATCTCACTCTGGATATCTCCCTGATAACCTAAGTGACCACAGTCCAACTTTCCTCCTTCGTGACCGTATCAACCCAGTACATCAAACCACCTACCGCATAGTCAGGAATAAAAAACATTTTAATCCTGACAACTTCATCACTGCCCTACAAAACTTCCACTGGGAACACCTCAAACATCTAACCCTAGAGAAAGCAGTACTATCCTTCAACAAGATCTTTCTTGATATTCTCAACCCCCATGCCCCACCAAGACAAATTAGAGTCAAAGCCAACTACTCCCCCTGGTTAACCAAAGAAACCAGATCCCTACTGAAAGATAGAGAAAGAAGCCTGGTCATTATACCATAAAAACAAATCCAACACCACCAAACAAACCATCCTACAACTTAGAAACAAAGCCAAGAAACAAGTGAAAATAGACAAAACCAGTTATTACCTAAGTATCCAAAATAAGCACCAAAAACATCCACAAAAATTCTGGGCCGCAGTTAAAAACCTATTACAACCAGGTAATATTGCTACTCCCACTCCAAAACAACTTCTAGTACTGACAGCATAGCTACCCAATTCAACAATTTCTTCACTGAAACCATTCTAAACTTAGCCAACAAGCAAACTAACACATATACTTCCCCAGAATCAAACAATGCCTCACCCCCATAAGATACCCCCACCCAATTTAAATTATACCCAGTATCCATGAGCTACATCAAAAAGCACCTGAAAAAACTAAAACCTAGAACATTAGCCACCAACAACCTTCTAACTGACTATCTTAAAATCGCAGCAGATGCCATCTCCTATCCTATAGCAATACTCATTAACAGATCTTTAGCCAAATCACATGTACCCTCTATCTGGAAATTATCACACATAATACCCCTTCACAAAGGGGGAACATCTTACGAACTCACTAACTACCGTCCTATTGCCATTCTCTCTCCCCTATCCAAGATCCTAGAAAGAATAGTACACACACAACTCATGAAATATCTCACCTCACATAACCTACTATCTAGTACCCAGCACGGCTTTCGCTCAGCACATAGCACTACAACTGCCCTACTAACCTTTACCAACAAAATTAACCAACTTAGAAATAACTTCCTATTTGTATCAGCCTTATTTCTTGACGTTTCAAAAGTTTTTGATATGGTCAACCACAACAAACTCATTAAAATCCTTTCCTCCCTAAACATCAATATCACAACTCTTAACTGGTTCCAAAGCTACCTAGCAGATAGGCAACAAGCCGTTCGATGGCAAAAACCCTCTCCCACACCCTCCCAGTCACAATCGGGGTCCCACAAGGCTCCATCCTTGGACCTGTCCTGTTCTCACTCTTTACCAACAAACTACACACTGCTACCCCCAATGCCAGCTTCATTCAATATGCTGATGTTTCAACCCTGATCTGTGTAGCCCCATCTCTTACAGCCCTCCAAACCCTTACCCAAGACACTTTCCTCTCAGTAGAAAATTTGCTAACCAACTCACACCTGATACTTAATCCCAACAAAACTAACCTCCTAATCTTTTATCCCACTAGAAAAGCTACCCCCCCAACCTTCAACATCTACTCTAACAAATAACACCATTATTACTCCAACTACCCACAACAAACTACTGGGGATAGTAATTACAACAATCTAAAATTCGACCTCCATATAGACCAAACCATCAAAAAAGTCCAGAAGAAACTAGGCCTCCTGTACAGGAATGCCCAGTTTCTAACACCTTCTACAAGAATTATCATAGCCAGAACACATCTGCTATCTACACTCCTAAACGCATCCCCCATCCTCATCAACCTACATAAATCAGACCTCAACAAATTAGAAGCTTGCTATAACAAAATATTCAAATTCGCCACCAAATCACCATACAGATCACATCACTGCCATTGCTCGACTGGCTTGAACTCCCACATCTCCTACACTTTAACCAGCTAAGCCTAGCCCACCAAATTCTACACCAACCAACCAAAACTCCATCCCTCAGTAATCTAATTCAGTGATACTCTGCTCCTAGACCCCTCCGCTCTGATAACAAATACTTACTACAAGTTACTAGAGCAAGGAACTCAGTTAGTGAAGGCCTTTTTTCCAACTATACTGCTAAGCTATGGAACACCCTACCCACTACTCTTACCTCAAGTTCCTCACCAAAACAATTCAAATCACTCCTGAAAACTCACCTATCAAAATCCTGGCTCTGCCCCTGCATTCCCCCAGGATAAACATCTCCTAAACTCCAGTCACACTTTCTTTACCCTTATATAGCCTAACATGGTCACTCTCTAAACTAACATCAAACACTGTACCACCACAAAAAGAATAGCGTACACTCTCTCAGTATGTATCATATAGTATATACTACTTGTGTGCTTTACAACTACTGTTATCACAGCAAATACATCTATTGATATAACTCATATTCGCTTACTTTTTTTTTAAATCGTTGATTTTTCAATGAATAATTTTCTCTGAATTGCTACTTAAGCATATGTCAATCTATATGCCAAAGTATATTAGCCTGTATTAACCTGTTGCGTTGATTTTGTGTTGAGTTTGTAATTAGCAATGTATGACATGGAGCATTTCTACTCTACTAACCTGTTGTGTTGATTTTGTAATTAGCATTGTATGACATGGAGCATTTCTCCCCGGACCTCCACTGAAAACGGGCAACTGCCCTGCTGGACCTTCCCGGTAAACAAATGTAAAATAAAACAAATAATTAAATAAATCCCATGTAAGTTCAATATCTAAAAAATTCACCATATGACCTGTACTACGTAGTGTAAAGGACAAAAATTCTGAAGTTTTATTTAAATCTTCTAAAAAAACAACAGCATTGATTTCACCCTTAAAAATAAAAAACAAGTCATCAACAAACCTGTTATAAAATAAAATGTCTGTGAAACCTGTCATTTTAGGCAACAACTCTTGTTTCCACCATCCTAATACTAAACTTGCATATGCTGGAGCTACACTTGCCCCCATCGCAACACCTTTCTTTTGTTTATAATATTTGTCGTGAAAAAAGAAAAAAAAAATTATTGTTCAATACCATTTCTAATAAGTTACAATTCACATTAATCTGAACTGTAGACATATCACTATATTTGTTCAGACAATATTTAATACTTTCAACCCCCTCTACCGGTGGGTATAGAAGTAAACAAAGAAACAATGTCTACTGTAACAAAAGTGAGAGCTTCAATATCCACCAATCTTTTTATTTGAAACTTTCTAATGTGGTTTAAAAAATCCCAAGAATCATGACAATATGAAGATAATCTTTGTACTAATGGATTCAAAATAGTATCCAAATATATAGAAATTCCTTCAGTTATACTGCCTGATGCTGATACTATAGGTCTAAAAGGGGAGTGACTTTGGTCTTTATGTATCTTAGGTATCCCAAACAGGATACCTACACGTGGATGCTTAGTGAAGAAATAATTATATAATTGCACATCTATTTCCTTATTCAAAACCATTCTATCCAACACTGAATGTAATTCTTTATATTTTAAATGAATATCACCTATAGACACTTCTTGATATTCTTCTAGATTGCCCAACATTTTTTCTATGCTGAAATAATAATCATTTACATCCATAATTACCAAGCTACACCCCCCTTATCAGCTTTCATAAATATTAAGTTTTTAGCATCACATAATTCTTTAAGTGCTTTATGTTCAATCACAGACAAATTATAATAAGGTTTAACAGTTTTTTTTACTTAATAAGGACCTAATACCTCTTTAACAAAATGCTTCAAATTGTTTGATAGTAAAATGTAACGTCGGATTAAAAGTTGTATGTCTGTTCAAACAATAACCGCTGTCCTTTACAGCTAAGTCTTTAAAAATAAAGGCCAAATTTAATTTTGTCGTACACATCTTAAGTTGTAAAATAGTATTAGTAAGATTGGACCGATGACTAGGTATAAAACCTAAACCCATTTTCAAAATCTTACAATGATGTTCATTTAAACAAAAATTGCTCAAGTTAAATAGTTTAGCTCCTAGATATTGTTTATAATTTATTTGGCCTTTACCTTGTTCTGAGTATGAACCCAGTTCTGAGCTTCGGGAGGCATCTGCTGACTTGCCCGGATGCCAACGGTTTCGCTAAGTTTTTTGACTGTTCAACCGAATCAAAGTTGTCCAAACCTCTAACATTGTCATTATCAAAAGTAGTGGTTGTATTTCCCATCTTTGGAAAATCCAAGTCATAATTCTTAAAAACGGTCGCCGCTTGTTCTGCTCGTAGATGTCATAGCTGTCTTGTGATACGATTGGTTAACCCGATGTCTGAATCCGCCAAAGTGTTGGTTAAAGGGGCAATGTTGTTCAAAAGGGCAATGTTGTACAAATTTCTGATTGTTAACTCTGTTAGATCTCTTAGTGTGTCCAGTAGGAAAAATGTAAGCAGTATTATTTAGATAACCTGAATGATCACGTTCTAACTTCTTCATTTTACGCCCTGCAACAGTTTTCTTATAACGATCAACAGCAGTTAACATCCAATCATACTGAGCTTTACTCTCACTAGAATTAGTGAGCACCACCTTTAATTCAGCATCCCAAGTCTCAAGCTGAATTCTAAGCCACACTAAGTTGTTATTCTTTTTAATAATGAGTTTCAAAAAATCTAAGCCCACTTTATTAAAAAAAGAAATAAGCTCAGTAAAAACAGATCTTCACTTCTGTTACCATTAGGTACCTTGAAAATACGTAGTCCATTTGGCACTACTTGTGCCTTAATACAGGATTCAAAATAAAGATCCTCTAGACTAATAGCTTGATATTTTTTTCAAACTTCTTTCCATTTTAGCCATAATTTCATCTGTATTCACATCATAATCCGGTTCATTGATATATTCTCCATTCATCATGAACGGATTATATTCAGAATTAAGAACAGCGTTTACATCTCGATAGTTGTGATTGGTAAAAATACCATTCCTTGATAAATTATTAACAGGGAAATGTCTCACCATATCAGTTTCTTCAAAGGATTCACTGGACAATTCAGAAAAACTATTCCACTGGATTTTACCATCTTGTTCCTGCCCTAAATGGTCCAAAATCTTCTTTTGGGTCTCTTGCATGGAATTCAGTAAGTCTATTAAGGTCTTGTCCTGAACACCAAGAGTAGAATGCAACGACATTTCAAGTAGAGGATCTTCTGTATGGCCAGCCATCAGTGTAAACACTAAAACTAATAATTAAAACCACTTCAGGAGCCAGTGAACAGTAAAAACTCCAACCAAAAAGTTCACTAGTAACACAGAAGAACCACAATCTGGTTTAGCATAAAAAACGTTTTAATCTCTGCTTTCATAAAACACTTCATCAGAAAAGTTTGAACCAACTATACACACTCTATTTAAAATTTAAAATAATTAACAATCAATTAAAATCAGTTAACAAATTAACCCTTTAATGGGCGGCCATGGTGGTGCAGCAGTTAGCATTGTTACCTGACAGCAAAAGGTTCTTTGGTTCAATCCTTGGCTGGGGTGCCTTCTGTGCGGAGTCTGCATGTCCTCCCTGTGGTTGCGTGGGTTTCCTCCGGGTGCTCCATTTTCCTCCCACATCCCAAAGACATGCTGTAGGTGGATTGGGCACTCTAAATTGGCTCTAGGCGTGAGTGCATGTGTGTGCCTTCTGTGGAAGGTTGGACACCGGGCTGGCAACTCGACACCAACAAACTCCACTACCAATCATGAGCAGACAGGTGATCTGCTGTGGCGACTCCTAACTGGGAAAAGCTGAAAGAAGAAGAAGAACAACAAATTAACCCCTTAACTTCTGTTTCTCTAATTTGATGTTAACATGTTCGTTCAATCCAGGGGTAACATCAGCACTAAGTCTTATTAAAATTTCTACACATCCTTGAACATCTAAAGGGCCATTAAGAAAAAGGATGAAAAGAATGCACTCTTTAAACATTCAAGAGTGCGTAGAAATTTTAATAAGTTTTTGTTTACCATTTTGGATCAGGTTAGAATAGATAAAAGAGGTAATTTCAAAAATGAAATTGAAACTAGAGAAGTGAATTGGCAGATGTTTTTTTAGAGAAATGGAAGTTAAGGGCTTAATCTGTTAATTGATTTTAATTGATTGTTAATTGTTTTAAATTTTAAATAGAGTATGTATTGTTGGCTCAAACTTTTCTGATGAAGTGTTTTACAAAAGCAGAGATTAAAACGATTTTTATGCTAAACGAGATTGTGGTTCTTCTGTGTTACTAGTGAACTTTTTAGTTAGAGTTTTTACTGTTCACTGGCTCCTGAAGTGGTTTTAATTATCAACTGCATTAATATTTGATCTCTGTCTAGTGCACATAAATAGATATTAACTGTTGTTTTTTTCTGTGATATTTATGATATTTATGTAGATATAATGTTCAACTTTTTTTTAAAAATCTCAATAACTAAGTAACGCAAACATAACTCCTTAGGCTCATCTGAAAGATCTCAGCAAGATGAATAAAATGCTGCTGACAGTAATGTGTGTAACTTGAGTGGTTGCTGAGATATTGAAGTTGTTTACAAAATAATACAAATATAATTGTTACTGTGTTTACTGTGTCTTTTGAAATTCTGTTTATGAATTAGAACCTAAAGAATACTACCTCTATAAAAATAGTTTGTGCTGAAGAGTTTGCCATTTATACTTTTTTCATAACCCCTGTGGTTCCAGAGATATAAACATTTGTTTAAAATGTGAGGACATAATTTGATTCTGTCAAAAGACTTAGGCTCCACCCATTGGAAGTTACAGTGCAAACTTCCTGAGCTCCTTTGGAGTGAATGAGTTAAGCCAGTGTAGTTGTCTCTCATAGATTAGTTCTGTTTATTGCAAAGCCTGGTGAGCTGTAGATCAAGTTTCCCTTCCCCAGTAGGAGAGGCAGGACAGTCCTTGGACTGATATAAACCTTTGATATTAACTTAACAAACTGGTTTTGATTTCTTGCTCTCTTCTCTGTCATGTGGGTTTCCTCAGTGAGGAATGATAGTAAAGTGTCAACTGTGTGTAAGACCTAACAAGGACAAAACACAGGGGGTTGTCCATTATTTCCCCCATGGTCTTCATGCCATCGACCTTGCAGATACAGTAATGTGTTTGTTTTTTCAGATTTTGTCACAAATACTTAAAGTAAATTTGTTTTAGATCTGAAAGAGCTTTTACTCACAAAAAGAAAGCTCTCATTTGGAAGTTTTATTATTGATTATTACTTTTTTATTTTTATTTTATTTCATTTTACATTTGTTCACCAGGAAAGTCCGACTGGACATAGGTCCATTTTTAGCGGAGGCCTGGGGAGAAAAGCTCAAAAATAACAATAACAATACAGTACATAAGAGAACAATTTGGGCAACGTATATGGGAACACATAAGCATACATAATAAGAATGCACACAAGCATATGGGTAACAAATCAGAAGACGTGAGCATACATGATAAGAATGCAAACAAGGATACACAAGCAGAGATTATCAGTTATTCATTGTAAGTCATTATCATAGTAAGTGATACAAATATGAGATTTTTTTTTTTAGGATGGTTATTCATTCTGTTTAGAACAAAACAATAATTTGTTTACATATTTTATTAGCTCTGTGAAATTAATACTACTTATCTGCTCTTGAATAAAGCAAAAAGTATGATACACTACTTCAGTTCTTTGTTCACTTGTCTACGTAGGCTTTTTAAGGGTTTTGGTCTGTAACCACAGTGAACTTTCTGCCATACAGGAAGGACTGAAATTTTTGCAGAACCAAGACTACTATGCCCAGACACTCCTTCTCAGTGACTGCATGTAATTCTTTTCTCTGCCTGTGACTTCAGTACACAATAGTATGACCATTTCCCTCTGAGGAAACCTTGCTAAAAACAGCCCACACCCTATAATCAGAAGCATTTACTTGTACAATGAATTCTTAACTGTAATCAGGACTACCAAATACAAATGCTGATCTCCTGCTACCTGCATGTGTCAAGGGTCCCTGCTTTCCTCTGTTCTCCCCCTCCTCATGACTTGTCTCTGGTGAAGGATGATCATCTTTCATTCATAATGACACTGACTCTCTTTCTCCTGTGCTTGTGTCTGCTTTCAGTGCACCTTCAGATACTGCATTCTCTTGTCTACAGTGAATTCCATACATCTCATTTCAAGTGCCACTCTCTGAATTCTAGTTGGGCTTCAGGATCTTCCTGAGATGAAACAGATTGTCCTTTATCTGCCTTTATCCTGCACATCCTCAACTCCAGCCAGGCTGACTGCAGGGGGCATTCCAGATATAAATAAAGCTGACACCATTTAATGTTTAGACATCCACGCATGCTAGATTCCTTTTGTTTTGCACTGGTTTGTTATCTCTACTACTGATATTTTGAGTAGTTGTTAGAAGAGGTCATTTTCTGCCTGTTTTCCTTAACTAAACTGACTAAAAAATAAAATAACTGCTGTGCACAACCAAACCTCTGCATATTTAACTTGTGACTGAGAAAGTATACACACATTTTTAATAACAAAGCTGTTTATGCTCACTTAGTTTAACTCCATTATCCCCATCAACAGCCCACCAAATAAATGATGGCTAGTGACACAGATGGGGTTTGAATCCCATCAATGCCACCCAGATCCAGATATGTGACAGTTGGTAGCACAAATGGGGTTTGAATCCCATTCTGACAGCCAAATATGTGAGCAACAGTGGCATGAACTGCCATCAAACTGTGATGACTGGTGGCATGGGTGGGGTTTGATTCCCATCACTGCTATCAAATATGAAGAACAGGCTCTAGCTGATACTAGAAGGATGATCTTTCAAGTCACCACTGGTTAAAATAAATGGTTAAAAATGGATTCAAGTCTGACTTAACAATCAATTCACAAATGCAACTTGGCTTCGACAGCATAAAGGGAACATGCACTGCTGTCCTAGTTATGAACTTTTAACATCTACCCCAACTTAGACTGCACACAGTCCACCTTCAGAGCTGAATCTCTGACCTCGCACTCCAGGCCTCTTTATGACAAATCTCTGTGGACTACAGTGTCTTCTAGTGCCATGGTAACTGTCTTTCATACAAGTTATTTTCACTCACAGACACACACAAGTGTGACAGTGTACATGTGCATGCATGCATATCACACACACACACACACACACACACACACACACACACACACACACACACACACACACACACACACACACACACACACATACTGATACAAAAAATTCCCAGGGAAGGATGTTAGAATTCATCAATACTCAGCACATTCACATCAAAAAGATTACATCTAAAATCAACTACCTATTTTTCTGGGCATGTAAAATTTTCCATGTCATTTTTATACAAGCAAGAGCAGCCAATGAAAAAGGCATTCTCATGTGCCAGTTAGAACATGTCCTATCCATGGTAACAACAGCATTCAAGAAAAACACAACAGCCTTGCAATCTATTTCCAACAAAATATGCCTCTGGTGCACTTGAATTTGCATGCAGTTATTACCTGATGGTATACAAGAGTGTTGAGTAGGTCTAGCCATTTAATTTGTTGTAGCACAGTACAGCGGTGCTATTTTGAAGGTTATAAGGAAATTTGGTAATTTTATTGTTGCACCGCTATAATTTGGCTATCTGATTTGATCGTAGGCTAGTTAGTACTGAGGAGATGTAATGGAGGCTAGGGAGAAGGAAGGTTAAATATGTAGATATTTGTGTTAGGGGAGTTAGAAATGACTTTGCTCGGTAAAAATCAGTAACAATTCCTTCTAAGTATGCAATATCCATTTAAGTGGGTAAAACAGCATTAAGGCCAAATTCCAAAAGAACTTCTCTCAGTGTAAGTATGCCCCGATTCAGCAAGACTTGAACTCAGTGTAAATGATTTCTGTATAAGGCCTATGTATAAACAGGCTTACAGTGGGGGCCAGATTCCAAAACATCTGCTCTCAGCCTGCTTCAGTATCAAGCCTTTTGGAATCGGTCCCTTAGTGTGCATAGTGATTCTAAGCTTCAGAAATTTTAAAATAATACATTTGAAATGCTTTGGATAAAACATTTTCGTACTGTCAGCATCCCTCAAAGAATCCAAACTATACAGGTGGTCATACAACTTTAGATTCAAGGTCTAGCTCAACTTATCCCTTAACCACCAGGAATAAGTCAACTGAAGTGAATCACTGCTATTTAGAAATAAAGGGAATGGGATGACTGCATAGGTATTCACAAATAAGCTAGTAAAGAGTGAGGCCAAAGGATGGTAACCTCTCTGATTTATGTGCATATCTTCTACCGACACAATGTGCAGCTTTAACATACTCCATAATCCTGTGCTCCACCAACAGCCTGAATAGTGATATACTACTCTAAGAAAAAAAAAATCAAAGAAGGCCAAGTATAATCTTCAGCCACCCCTAATTATAGGAACACTGCACAATATGTTAATGCATCATGTAATCTAACCTGTCTCTCTTTCACTGAATTTGTATTGAACCCTGATACTGCTAACATACTGAGTAGCAGGACATTGATGCTTTTGCAGCTCCTTCTTTAAACAATCAACTCAGACTTTGTGGAAAAATGGTACTAAACTTTTTGGAGAAAATCATAAGCTCAGTATGTATGAGTGGTGGTTCCTTTTTAAACGACACTGAATCTTCAATAGAGAATATCATTTTACAGTCCAGCTCAGGGAACCTCACTACTGCTGACGATTGTTCCTAATTACCTCCCTCTTGCTTTTCTTCTTCTTCTGTCAACCAACCCCAAAGAACAAGAGCATCCCCCTCATGCCCTCTCTTCTATTTCAAATCCGTTTCCACCAAAGATATTGATACTCTCAAGCTTAACATCCTCCTGATAGCCAAATTGGTTCTTATGGCATTCACCTCTGGTTTATTTTACTTTGTAAAGATCACCTTGTATAACCACTCAAAACACTCTACAATAATTATACCCACCATCTTGAAGCATGCACTTTTAAAACCTGTTACCAAAACTCTCAAGCTAACCCTCAGAAATGACTTACTTCCTGCATCAATTCAGTCTACTCTAGGTAACATATTTGAAAAGAATAATTTACAAACAGTTTTGTGAACATCACCAGTCCAGCAAACCTTTCTCCCCTAAACAGTGTGGTTTTTGGAGTGGTAGAAGTACTCAGTCTGCTCTGTTTACGCTAACAGCTGACGCCCTCACAAACATGAGGTAGTCTTCATCCAGCTCACCAAATCTTTCAACACATTGGACCACCCCTCCTATTTGATGTACTCACCTCTGCTGTCATAAATGGCCAAGTCCTACTATTGTTCAAGACCTTCTTAAAAGAACTGATATTTCTTAGTCAAAGTAGAAAACTCTAACTTTTTAACTGCCCCTCTCTGTTATCCCTGTTTAACAACAATATCCTAGCATACCTTCATAATATGCCTATCATCCTATGTGCCAATAATATGGATATTTACAGTTCCCACAACTACCCAAAGAGGACCTCTCTCAACTCTCTGACTGGCTATCATAGAAAAAGCCATTGTAAATACCAAGAAACCAGAACAATGATATTTGAGACCAAACAAAAGCTCTCCAATGTACACCCTGACTGACACTTACCAGCCAGCAACCACACCCCTCTTGAAATTACTCAATACTGTTGATATCTTGGTGACTTAGCTAGCCCAATGGCTTAACCTTTAATACCACATTGAACTAACCAAATCTAAGATCAACACGCATTTTTTCTAGACCAGAAAATATCCTACTTTCTCTCCCTCAAAGGTATAAATTCAAATGGCAAAGAGGTACTTCTCTTCCAGTTCAAGAAATGGATACCCAATGTCTCAGCCTCTGAAACCAACCTCTACACACTGCAAACCACACCTAACAATATCTGCAGATGCTTAATACTAGAACCTAGATCTGAAGACTAGTGTAAAGCACTCACAAAAGCATACTGGCTCCCAGTCACCCATAGGATAAAGCTACTATTAGGCTCTCTGCTCTTCAGACTAATTAATCTTAAATCCTTCCCCTATTTTCTCACTATTTATCTCTTAGGTCCTCTACCAACTACCTTAGATCTCTTATTCCACTATAACAGTCCTCCAAACTCCAGTAGCCAGACTCCACTGCTCCAACAACAGTTTCTCTGTCTTAGGTCCACAAAACTGGGAATGCCTTCCTGCCTTACTAAAAGAAAATTCCACTTACAAATTCCTAAGGCATAATCTTAAGCAATTCCTATTTAACAATGTAAGGTATGAATGTTACAGTAAAGACACGACCATCTGAATCCCCACAGATTTCCTTTCTTCACTATTTGCATCCTATTCCACCAACTTTAATCTGTAGAGACAAAGCCTATGTTTTCAACAGGCTTTCCTTACCTGTATATACAGGGACTCCAAACTATGACCTACATGGCAGGCTAAAAGCCCTGTTACTTTACTCTGTATCCTATAGGCTGCGGAGAAGTGACGTGTCTGGCCTTTAGGGCAATTTCCAGCCCTGCCCTACTGGAAAAACTGCACATTCACAAGTCAAATGGCACAACAGTCACTCGCTCTAGGGATCTCAACCTAGTTTGTGACATTAACAGAACATGCTGGAGAGACGGATAAGTCTCCCAGAGACTGCCACTTCTCTGGAATAGACTTCCAATTCATGTAAAACAGAGCTCCTCACTGATCCTATTGAAATGCAACCTAGATAACTGGAAGGGTGACTGCAAATTCACCCCTTGGTTGGCACCCATGTCCCTCATGGACAGGGGTAGCAGGCGTTGATCACAGACCTGTTCTTTTCCTAAATTCATTCTGCGAACTAAAAAAGAACAAATGAGAATACTTGGGATTAACATGGCTAGGCTCTAGGGAAGCTAGCCTAGTAACCTCCTATGAACCTATGACCCTATAACTTACACAACACATTGTTTCTACTCTTCTCTTCTCATCCCTTGTTCTCCATTTTTACTAAGCTTCCCCTTCTATATTTCATTCATCCCCCTTTTACTTCCACTTTTTCTCTTTTTGGTTTTCCTTCTCTCTCTTTCTCTTCCTCTACTTCCCACAACATGCTCTAACATTGTCAAAGGTATTCAATGATACTATGCTATTTTCTGCATAACACTATATTATGCATACTGTGTTAACATATATGATTACCATAAGCAGGCGTTACTTTTTGAATTCATGTGTTCATTCTCAGTTTACATTTTTTTCTTTTATGTACCTGGGCTGAACCTGGAAATAGTTCGTTGTGGCCAGTGTTTTAACTTGGTTAACAAATTAAATCAATCTACCCAATTCTTATTTTTTCAGGTTTCTGCAAGCCAGTTGATTCCTTCTGAGGTTTCTCCAGAACTTAATTACTTGTAATACCAGGCCTGGTCACCCTTTACATTGCAGATGGTCATAAGAAAGCAGATCCATTACAAATCTTCACAAGGGACAAAGTAAGAGAAAATGTTAATGTGTTCTTATAAACAATTAATTTCCCTCTCAGCTAATTTAGCCATTAAATCTGCTCTTGAAATTCTTTTCTTAGCAATGTATACAAAATAATTTTCACTTTGCTAATCATATCACACAACTATTAAACTTTACAAATGCATATCTCATGCTTAGGATCTTTTAAAGAATATTTCTCCCATCTTATAATTGGTTACTTTAAAAAATGTTTTAAACAGGTACTTTGCTGAAAATTTTCACTGTTGATGTTTTATGTAAATGCATTTGTTGCATCAAACATTTGCATAATGCTGAAGTAAATGGATCTATCTAAGTCCTAATGTTTCTAATGATAAAATAAATAAAATAAAAATGAAAAAATGCTCAACAGAAAAGTTTGGTTAGCAATGCTGGCCCCTGGAAACATAACCTTTGCTCATGACACCTTCTGGTGCTTTCTCTTCACATTCTGTAAAGCTGTTATTTAGTAACCTACGGCCTAATTACAGACGAGTCTTACTTTTTATCTACAGGAAACACACATGTCTGGACCAAGACAGAAAAGCAAGGATTAATGCTTAGCTTTCTACTTCTAAAAGAACAAACATATTTAATGAAAAAAGCTATCCTCCTTAGCATCTCACTTTTATTATGGAACACTGTCAAAAGAAACTTGTTACAAGTCTACTAAATCTAAAATAAACATATCTCAGTTAACTGACTCATTGGCTACAACTAGTATAATGGTATGTTACTGTCCTAACTATATGAACCCTTCATCTGCTATCTAGCCTTTTAACAATGATACAATAATAGCTCCACATTTTGTCATACTGGTTTGTTACCACCCAGCACAGAGCACACGGTGTGGTATTTGCAATTATATTATTGCTTTGTGTATAATGTCCATTTTTGTATACTGTTAAAATTAAACACTGGACCCATACCTCTCAACTGTCCCTGATTTTGCAGAATGTTTATTGTCTCATAGTTTTGACTTTCCAGTAAATCACTAAGGATTTTAGACAGTCAGTAAAGTCAGTAATGAAACTCTACATGTTTCTTATCATTCAGATTGTATGCTAAGACAAAGCATATTGTTCAATTACATTTTTAAGTGAATTAGAGTACATTTAAAATTGCCCCTGATTTGGGGCCTTTGCCCCACCATTATTTTGGCTTTGTCCAGAATTCTTGATCAAAGATGTTGAGAGGTAAGACTGGAGGTGTTTTTTTTTTACCTTTCTTCTCTTCTGTAAACTATCTTCATTCTTCGCCTAGTTTGATAAACATGATACATTTTTTTTGGGAAAAGTCTTTTAGAAACTTTTATGAGTCTTTTTTTATAAAATATAAATTCAAAGACATCAAAAGATAAAATGTTATACAATAAACACAATTAATGTATTCCTTTTTATCCTGTGGCCTGTGATAATGCAAAAACATAAGTGCTTTAAAGTTTTTAAAATGTCAACTGATAACATCCAGTTAAGAATCTGAGGTAGTGATCTGTAGCCTTTCTGGGCTAGCTCAGAATTTGTTATTGCTATGAGGAGAAAAGGTGGTCCAGGAGAAGAGGGCTACATGGCACTTTCCATGATCTCAAAACCAGGACAATACCATGGTTAACAAGTATTAGCTTACAATTCTAATTACATCCTCAGGAGTGAATACATTTTTTTTATAAAATACTGTTTACAGAGCCAGGGCAGTTTATTTTATTTTCTACTGATATGGCTAGTAGGCAAATCACACTGAACTGGAGGGAGTTGAGGGACAGTTTTCATGTACAGTCTAAGACAACATGACACAAATACAGCCAAAGTCAGTGATAACAACAGGATTTTTCTTCTAGCCAGTGACTTATACTTAATCAGTAGGCTTGATGCTGGGGGAAATGGCAGGGGTGGGGGTTAGACTGATCTCTAACCCTGGGGGAATAACAGTGCAAAACATTTCTGCTACAGGCATTAACAAGGCTGAGGACTTCTAGCATAGCCATCTGCAGTAATATACTACAGGACACTGCAGTGTCTAGGGGTGCATACATGTGTGCCTGCCCAATAGTGTAGCGGCAATAGTACATAAATGCTGCATGGGGTGTTAAGGCTAATGCATAAGGTCTTCATTGTCACTAGCTACTGATGAGGGCACTCTCATCAGTCCACCTTAGCTGTCAATAGAGGTGCCAATCTCCAATGGAAATATAAGGAAGAAAATAACTACAAATAAGGCATCATGAAAGGGGTAGAAAATCCAAGAATAGGATGGGAAGTAAGTCAATAGGGTGGCCATTAACCCAGTGAAAATAAAAAATATATATATTTTTTTTCCATTTCCATTGAAAAAAAGATTACAGTAAGATTGTACATACAGCTAGAATTAAAGGAAGTTTCCTTTTAGTTTACCCAAACAAATCCTTACCTTAGTAGAATTTTTTTTTCTCTTTAGAATATCACCAGAAGGTAAACAGCTTCATTACGCCTTCATTTGTGGTAGTTGTTGACCATGTTTAGGACTAACTACAAGGATGGACATTTTCATATACAATGCAGACTCTCTTTCTTTTTTGTTAAAGAGGGCTGACTTTATGGCCTGATTTAGTGATCAGTTGCAAAGTATTAGATAAGACAATGTTAATACCACGTGTAACCTGGCAATATTAAGGGCAGTAGTAAAAGTCACCCTAGAGAATGCAAAGGAATCTCCTGTATAATAGCTATGTGTAGAACCTTGCATTGCAATAATGCCCACTAACAGGATTAACTGGGATGCCTGCAGTCACTTCATCCTGAATGTCAATTCTAGGACAATAACTGTTTATTAACTATCTGGTAGAAGCTTTATTGGCTTATTACTGAGAAGGTGATGCTCAATATATACAGATGAGACAACAACACTCTGAAGGTGGGATGAAGGCACTAAGGAATCGGGCTTATATATTTCAATATCAGAAAATTTTCAGGTCAGTCCCCAAAATATCTCATCATATACTGAGATTTTCCCTGTCACCCCATACAATACATTTTGTTAACCTGAGGACATTGTAATGGATTATATACTTTATTCCTGGTTCCCCTGAAGATGGTATGGTGACTCAGATGTTTTAGTTCTCTCTCACCATCAATTGCTTAACAGTTACCGATGACTCACAGATAATTTGACATCTCTACTATACTTAGGACGCACTGCAAGTAACTGTCCCAAAGGATAAGGTTTCAGAAATATACAGCCTGACCACTTAATCTTATCCATCCATGTGAAAAAAACACGGGTCTCGTTTTTTTATTGCTGGCTAAGTGGTATTACCCCCCCCCCCACACACACACACACACACATGGAAATTCTCCTTATTATCTGTAATTAGTAAGCCAAGCAAGGCCTCTGTATTAAATACTAATTACAGTATGCAGGAATACAATCAGCTAAGCTTTCTCATGTGATTCTAAATTTTATCCAGAGACCAGTGTTAATTTAAGTATCACCAAATTTAAGATAACATTAAGAAGACCTAGACCCTGATGCACCATTTTGATCATATAAGTACATTCTCTTCAAGCTACAGGTGCTAAGATTTAATTTTGAAGTTTCTTAGGCTATAGAAACCCAATAAGAATTTGCTTGGAATAATAATACAGGTTCTAGGATAACACTAGGCTGCTGATCTGGTGGACAATTTGCAGCCTAACCACAAGATTCCAATAAGAAGATACCAACACATGAACTTATACCAGACCCCATCAGTGTGACGTACATTATATTAAATTTCAATCCCTTTTTATAAGGGCTTGAGGAGATAGACTAGGGATCTACTAATGAATGCCCATCTAATTTGCCAGGTTATGCATAGAAAGGGACAGGGAACTAAGCTTTACATCTGAGGAGAATCTGTTCCATAAAAGAGGAATTCCCTGTGTTAGACATCTATCTTGCCAGCTGGTCCTGTTTATATTTTAGTGGAAGCTTAAATTTCCTGAGCAGGTGTTTAGGGTGTTATTAGTTTTGTGGATTTATAGCAGGTTGCATAGGACTGGATCCTTTGAGGCTTTGTATGCTAGACAGAAGTCTCCTCTCAGATGTCGCTAAGAAATGAAAAACAGGGAACGTGTTTAAGGTAGTTCTAGCAGCTAAAGGAGGATATGCCCTTGAGTGACTTATTAAGGAAATGCTATGGTGAGTTGAACTGTGTCATAAGTCAAGAGAAGTAGAGAAATACATACAAAAGGGAGCATTATTATCTAGTATTGTCATGACAAGGGAGAAGTAAAGAGGATAACAACTTCCTAGGGCCTAGATGATATACCCTGGTGATTAGTCTAAGTATATGAAAGGATTTTCTAACAACAGTGGACACATGGTGGTCAAAAGACAGATTGTTAGCTATGAAAGTGTCCAAGTCCCTAATGACAGAGCCAGTTTTTAATGGGCTGTCACATACGTGATATGAACATGGGTGCACAGGTTTACCAAAGGACATAATGCTATATTTCTTGGCATTTAATTTGGGTCCATGGTCTAAGCAATACTTGTTAGTGTGTATTAGGTCCTCTTGAAGAATCTGGAAGGTCAGTTGGAGAATTTTTAACAGCTCTGAGTCTGCAACCATCAGCCAATCTTACCGACTACAGGCCTTTGAGTCAGCTTTGATGTCAGAGAAGTAGACACCAAAGAGGAGTTGTCCCAGGATTGATCTGTTGGGGTCACCCTGGCAATTATTCCTTTTTTTGGTGAGAGTATGCCTCCAACACTAATAAATTAGGTTTGTTTGGTGCTGGCAAGAAAACAGTCTGGCACAGTATCCGGGCACTTTAACCTAGTGTTCTTAGCCTTCAAGAGGCCTCTCAGGATTTTCTTGGAGGAATTGGGCAGTGCAGGTATGCTAATATGTTGTGAAAAATTTGGGGAGATAGGGGAGTGAAGTTTGAGATGAATTTGTCAGCTAGTACATTGGCTATGTCTTCAGGGAATTAGTATTTCATGAGAGTTTGTATTAACTCAGAGCATTGCTGAGTATTACTTCTAAGGCTTCTGCCATGGCTGAAGACATTTTTGTGGTTGTCCTTAGTATAGGTGGCAATTCTCAATTTATGCTTGATTTTGGAGGATTTGATTTTGGTTCTAAGTTGTACGTTGATCTTTTTGAGTTGTTTCCAGCTGACGATGTGTTAAATTTGGTCTTGCATGCTGCAAGTTTCTTCCTCTTAATATCTGTCCTTCAGATGAGATATTACATGACGTCCCATCTATTTGAATTGGTGGTAGCTTAGGTGGATGTGAAAGATCCCACAACACCTACTGAAAAGAGTATGTATGGGAAGGTCCCCAATGCTCTGGCCAAATTTCTCCTAGTAATATAATTACCATCTTGGGTCTCCCCTGAAACAAGACCACTAGCCTAGTGGAACTAACCTGGTCAGCAAAAGATAAATAACTTATATAGTTTACTTATGCTGCTATTCCACTAATGGGTTTGCTCTTGAATTTGACATTGTGTTTCTATCTTTTGAGGACTGAAGCCTCAATTCAAAACTTGGAGGTGTGTGTAGAACTAGTCTGTGAATATGGCAGCAGATGATTTAGGGTCATTGAAGTGAAGAGGGTGCTTGAATTTCATGAAGTGATCAACCAGCTGGAACAGATGTGCCTTGGAGTATTCTCTAAAGACAGAGGAATTTTAAGGCAACTCAGGTCTGATGCTTAAAGTAAGTGTTACTTCGCTACAATTAGATTTGACCAATGATGGGGGTAACTTTTGGTGCTGAGTGTAAAGGACTATATTGGTGAGAGCCAGGATCAATATATCTGAGCCCCTCATTGGGGTTCAGACTAGTTGGTTTAAGGATAAACATTAAGGAAACCGAGGAATCTTTGAGCATACTTACTTGTGATGGTGTATGATTCCCAGTTAATGGAAAAATAGCTGAAGCCCCTGGCAGTTGATTTTACAAGCAGAATGCCATCCTGGTATAAGTGATAACATGAACTTTAAGACAATTCTAAAGAAAAGGCCTTTAAGACAATAACTTTATTACAATGATGTCATGCAGTGAGGGATGATATATATATATATATATATATATATATATATACACACACACACACACACACACACACACACACACACACACACACACACACACACACGCACGCACGCACACACACACACACACACACACACACACACACACACACATATATCATATGTTTGCTTTCTTTAAAGACTATGTTAACTTGGGGATTTCTTGGCTTCACTAGGGACCAAAAAATACTTCAGTGAACTTCCTTTTCCACCTAAGTATGAAACCCTACCCCAGTCTCCTGGACGGTTCTAAGGCCACAACCACTTTTGTACTTGAACACATAGATAGCCTGATTCACTTTAGGAAGATCAGTGAATTGCATACTGACCAGATCTGTTAAATTGACGAAGGTATTTTTCTCTTTGGCATTTTTATGTATTCAATTGCATGATATGTAATATTCAATATGTATAAATAATTTTAGCCTGAAGCTTAATATGAAGGTTTAATACCTTATGAGGTTATGAGTAGCGTAGTACTTTAAGGTTCCCTGGATAAAGTGAAACCAATGAATTTATTTTAAATTGATTGGATACTTGTAATGTGGTGTTCTTATAAATACTGACATTGGATGGTTTTAAAACTTTTGTCTGATGAAGGCAGGTTATGTTACTTGCCGAAAGCGTGTATGTGTTTTTAACGCTCACTTTTATTTTTTTGCTATAATAAATTGCAAAGTTGTTTTCGTAAGAGGCGTTGCTCTTATTGTGACCAGGTTCGTCAATTTAACAGTTTATTTAGTTGGTGTTTTGTGGATTTGTTCGTGATACTGACCAGATCTTTTGGAGTCTGAGGAATTCTTAAATATACAGACCTCATTTTGGAGCTTATTGAGTTTCAAGAACAAGGTTTTTGATATTTACAAGTGGTCCCACTTTTGAAAAGAACTATACTTAGTGTTACACCCTATACAAAAAAAAAAAATTCCAGTTTTACTAAGAGGATAGTGCAATATATCATCATTTAGTCAAACTACTAAGAGGAGGGTGTAATCCATCACCAATGAGTCAAATTATACCATGGGTCACCTGAGGTCATCTTTGTGGCATGGGAGGTTACATTAGGAGAGCCTATCTCCCAAGAGGAGAGAAGGTGTGTCTTAAGGTTAACTGTTATGCCATTGTGCACCTTCAGATTTAAATTATTTGGATGTTAGGACCTAGGAATCTGGCTACGTTAGGAAGGCTCTACCCCCCAAAGCCTGTCTAGAGTATATAAGATACCAGCGGAAGTTGAGTTCCTTTGAACATGTCTTTTCAAGCTATTCATAACTTGTGAATGTTAACAGGGAACTAAGGGCTAGAGTCAATAATGTACTTGACCTTTCTGTTCAGATTAAAGGACAACCATACCCACAGACTCATAAAACATGTTTATTTCATCATGGTTTGGTGTTTCCTACATTTTAACACCACTCTGGGACTATTTAGAGCTTTTTAGATATTTTTTATACGCAATTTATGACTCTGACCACATGGGGTCTGGCATCTTGAAATAACTCTGACTGTTTAGTATGCCTCTCAGTATCCCAGAATGCATTGTTTGTCTCCAAAAAATTGCATCAGATCTGCCACATTTTCCCTAAAGCTCCTGTCAGTGCATTGATTTTACAGGCATTCACTGCTGTGTTATAGTCACCTACTTTTGGTTAAAATGTTATCCTTTTTCAATGACTACTTCAAACGCAAGCAGTGCAAATGCTACAGAACAGAACTGAAAAGTGCATTTTATTGCTCTTTCTTCTTAGAAATGCTAACTTGATTTCTTTTGTAAAGGCTGAAATCTATTTCTTCAAGGTATCTCCCCTCCCCCTTCACACCTACCTTCCCTAGCTGTCAAATAGCTAAGAGTAATTTGACCCATTATCTGCATGTGATTGACAGCTCACAGCAGGTGACCAGACTAATGTACTGTTTTCTTGTCAGCCTTTCCTTCCTTACAGTGGGAGATTTTTTTTGTTGCTCTCCTCCTGTCAAATTTAGAACCAAGCTCCATAGCACTGGGAATAATCACTGTTTTGCAAAGCATCAAACTCCCACTTATTTTTCCTTCCTGTTTGGTTACATAGCTAACAAATGATGCATTATAAACACAAAATATTTCACAGACTTGCATGACAGCACCCACATGCTTTTTTAAGTGGTAACTTAAGAAAATTATGGTATTGCATACTTCTTGTAATCTGATGTAGCGTTGTTGATTAATTGTGACAGACATCTGCTTCTTATGTAAAAACATGCAATTAATGTCTACGCATGGTCACTGCAAATGTACGCTCTTAGTTTTTGCAGCTGTTACTGTACTTCTGCCTGTACTTTGTCACATATTGGTAGGGCTCTTCAGAAAAGTGAGATTATAGTTTGACATTTTTGCTAGGTTAAGAGTGGGCTGGGCAAGGCAGCTCTGACATCACAATGTGGAAAGTCTACTGGCTCTTCTATACAGCATGCAAATCAGGCGGGGATTACATCACTTTGGAGGAGGAAGCATCCCGTTAGCTAGATCAAGAGCTATGGCAGATGTGACATCATCATTTTAGAGCCAGACAGAGGTTTTTCAACTTGGTTTTTAAAGTGAAAGTAAAACAGTACATAAAGGTAAGAAACCTAACAGGGAAAACAGTTGAGTGGATTCGTTTTTAAAGCTGCATGGATGATTTTTCGAGGCTGTATCAATGAACAGAGACTAAAAGAGACAGCAGGTTGAGCAATCTGCTTTAATATCCCATTGTTGCCCTTTAATGGTTGTCTCCTAGGAGTAAAGCCACCTGGCAAAAGACCAAATTATCTTAATTCCAGGCTTGTGCTTCTGCAAGGAACTGGTAACTAAGAGGTAAAATAAATTAATTTCTCCTTTTAAATGGCAATTCTTATTCAATGTAGAGGATTACAGAGCTCTAAAGGAGCCAACAGCCAGACTGGGAGACTGGAAAATGGGGGTGGGGGGGGGGGCTTGCCGTGGATGAAAGCAACTTACCCTCTTGTCATTTTATATTTTAAAGTCAGGATGATAGCATCTTGTTTGCTCAGTTTAAAATCTAACTGCATTACTTTCCAGCTACTATGTGTGTGTGTGAAAAATGAAACTGTAACTAAGTCTGTATACTGTCCCTGACATTACTCATATTTTAGTCTTTACCTCACTTCATAACCTAGCCAAGCAAGCCGTGCGCAGGCACAAAAACAATCAAATGAAACACAAACATCTATCCCTTCTAGGTAAATCCATACACTTTTGGAGTGAAATAAACTTTATAACAGGACACAAAAACAAATAAAAGCAGTTTCATCCCTGCCACTATCCAAACCTCCAAAGGGCCACTTTCTCCACAACTGATTTTCTCAAGGAATTCAGCCACCTCCATTGTTCCACCATATCTCTCACACCCTGACCAGTACATGCCCCCCCCCCCCACATTATTTATTACTCTTGTCTTTTTTTAAACAAAATCACACACATAGACCTTGAACTCATACTGGAAAATATACCCCTAGATGTAACCCAATGGATCAGGACAACCTATTACCCTGGTTCATCTTACTCTGTAAAGCCGTCCTTATCACAACTCTTCTACAAATATATAACTTCTGCTTAACACAAAACTCAATGCTTGATGAAAACAGCACTAATCAAACCCCTTCCAAAACAGACTCCGCCAGAGAATGTCTCTTTCTTTCTTCCTATCTCTCTTCTCCTTACACTACTTGAAACATTAATCTATAATCAGCTTTCTACAGACATTCAACAATGCCATCTCCTCACACTTAAACAGTTTGGATTCTGGGCAGATAAGATTACAATAACAGCTATGTGGTTCCTAACAGGTGAGATCTTTCTCAAAATGGATAAAGGAAACCTTTCAGGGACAGTTTTTATCAACCTTACCAAAGCATTTGACCTTACTGACCACCATCTCCTCCCAACACTCCCTTCAAGAAATTAAAGTTAGCCCCAACACTGTAACCTGCTTACAAGACTTCCTAACAGACAGACTTTTTAGAACTAAAATAGCTTCATCTTTATCACTTCCAGTCCCCCCCACCAGCAATGATGTGCCCCTTCATTGAAAGGGCTGTTGTACTAACAATTTTCTACGAGAACTCTATAAATGATTCTGAGCCTTTGTCTCTCATTATTTTTGTAGTTTAGCAGAACTACTATCCAGCCTGTGCATCTCTTGTTTTGACTGTAATATTAGACCTGCATATGGGAGTTGATCTGAATTTAATAAGCCAAACATATTCTAGCTTCCTCCCATTTTATTAACTTATTTCCTTTTATCATCTCTTCCTAAAGTATAGTTTCTTTGTTCTATCTTCTCCAAATGCTTGTGACATTCTCTTGTGTGTCTTTCTTATTGCTATATATAATATAACTTATTGGTATTATTCTATTTTTCCAAGGTCTAACTTCTGTTAACATAGACACTGACTTAATAATTTTATGTACATAAGACTGTACTTAATGTTCTTTATATACTTTCCTAGATCTACCCAAATATCCTTCTGTGGTCCTTTTGTTACCTTTTGGGGTACTATGCCTATTATGTGTGTATTAATCTAAGTTACCTGGCCTTCTAGTATGCCTCCAAATCTGGAAGTCCCAAACCACCCTGCTCCTTTGTCAGTATTAGATTTTCCCATTGCACTCTTTCCCTTTTACTGTCTATTATTTGTATTATTCCATATTTGATCTCTCAGGTGATACATACAAGCATGGCCTACATATAAAACAGTGGGACCAAAAGTATCTTAATCAATTTTATCATATTTCACTTTCCACAAATAAGTTATTTATTTAAGTAAAGTTATTTACTAGGGTAGAACACTGATCAAACAATGACCAATCACAGATTTAGCCAGGGTTAAATCTCCGCTGAAAATGGGCATCTGCCCAGTCGGACCATCCTGGTAAATAAATGTCAAATCATTCTGTAACAAAACATTGTATAATATACAAATAACAGTGATTTACCTTTAGCACAGAAAATCTAGCAAGCACTATATACTTAGAAATCTATATACAATTACAAATAGATTAGTAAGTGGAGCAGAATTAGTGGAGATGTGAGCAGTAGTAACTAGGTTAGGAAAGCTAATAGAGATCAGAAAGATGAAAGAGGGGACTATATTATCTATAGTGGGTTTAGAGCACTAATGGTGGGGCAAACTGAATCACACTTTTGGATGAGTGACTTAATCAGGTGGATCACATATGTATGAGCTAAGTGTACTATGCAGTTGGAGATACTGGTTTAGGCGACACGTCCTTTAAATGGACAGTGATATATTCAAACAGTTTTAGTATTTATTGTTTGAAATGTGGCCTGAACAGGGATTGGTTAAATCAGGAGGAAGTGGCTGCCATAGTTTTGGGGGCAGTACAGAGAAACAATGGCTAGTAGAGTGTAATCTGAGAGCAGGGGTTTGTACGGAAGGTCCGACTCTGGCTTGGTTTATGTTATAGGTCTGAGTAGCAATAAACATGTTTGGAAGAGAGAGGGGAGGGAGTGTGTGTTGTTTGAGTATGGAACTAAGTCCCAATAAAACAAGTTTTTGTTGTGGGTGTCTGGTTATGTGTCAGGAACTTACCTTTTGAAAGTCACAAAACATTACAGGATTTAAATCGTAACAGGCAATTATCTGGCCTCTTGCCTGCCTAACTATGAATCTCTATTCCTGCCTGATCAGCCCATTTTTCCCTGTTCCGTCAGAACAGCTACATCACCTGGTGAGTATGTGTCTGTTGCCACAAGTGCATCTATTTTCCAGTTATATAATTGCTTGGTACAACTGCTGCCACTGAAGCCACTGGATGTGCATGTTACTACATCACCTGGTTTCCAGAAGCTGGTAGTCATGCAGTGGACTGAAAAGTACAGTTGTGTACACTTACCATAAATGTAGATGTTCGAGTGTATTCACTGTTGCAGTCATTACATTTGGGTAATCTGCTGGCAGATTGGCACTTGGCCTGATTAACAAAGTCTTGGGTCCTGCATCGGTTGCTGTCCCTTCTTCCATGACGTCAGGTCGTCAGGGGTATATAACATGCAGCCGACGCCATTACATCAGTTTTTCTTGCCCCAGATGTCAGGTGCCCCCCAAATGGGGAGCAATATATATATATATATATATATATATATATATATATAAATAAATTAGAAACACAAAAATATACCTCCAAACCAAAGCAAATACACCAAAAAGGCTTTTAAGCATAGTAAAAGAAAGAAGAGGTATAGTAAAAGAAAAACAGGGGGCTGGAGGGAGGGTAACCAGGACTGCAACAGTGAATACACTCAAACATCTACATTTATGGTAAGTGTACACAACTGTACTATGTTCATCGTGTTTCACTGTTGCAATCATTACATTTGGGTAGATTCCCAAAGCTAAGGTTGGGAGAGTGGATTTATACAGCATTAGGACCAGTTATAAGGCCCTGCAAAACAGCAGTGGCAAAGCCAACTCTGGATTTAGAGAAAATTGATAAGTGATAATGCTTGGTGAAAGTATGAACTGAACTCCAGGTTGCAGCTTCTAGAATATCCCTGGTAGGAACACCTTTGAGAAAGGCTGCTGAAGTAGATGCAGCCCTGGTCGAATGAGATCTGATCCCCTAGGGAATAGGTTTTCCATGGTGCTTATAACAGAAATTAATACAATGGCTTATCCATTTAGAAATGGTTTGCTTTGAAATAGCCTCCCCCTCTTCCCCTGCAGCAAATGCTACCAGCAGTTGTTCAGATTTTCTTCGAGATTTAGTCCTGCCCAAGTAGAATCTAAGTTGTCTGTGCACATCCAATGAATGCAGAATCCGCTCTCCCTTGTTCTGTGGATTGGGAAAGAAAGCAAATGAATGGACTGATTAAGAGCCACACTGGATACCACCCTGGGCATGAATGATGGATTGGTCCTGAGTGACACCCTGTCCCCATGAAAGATGATGAAAGGCTCCACTGCCATTAGGGCCTGTAATTCAGATATCCTTCTAGCTGAAGTGATTGCTAAAAGGAAGGCTGTTTTCCAGGAAAGAAATTTTAAGTCTGCAGTTGCAGCTGGCTCGAAAGGAGGTAGAGTGAGTTTTTCCAATACAAAGTTAAGGTCCCAGGCAGGGGTTGGAGCTTTCCTGGGTGGTCTCATGTTTTTGGCCCATCTGAGATACTGCTTTAGAAGAGGATGAGAGAAGGGGGGGGTCTGTGTTGTAATGAGCTGAAATGGGTGAGGCATGGATTTTTATGGAAGAAAAAGACAGGCCCTTGTGAAGCATCTCAGTTAAGTATTGCAAAATCTTAGGTAAATTGGGCACTGCTGTGCTCATCCGTTGAGACTGATTCCAGGCACAGAATCTTTTCCATTTGTCTGCATAAGATTTTCTAGTACTAGGTCTACTCGCCTCCAAAATGACATCCATCATAGGTTTGCTGAGGGATGCTAAGGGTGAATTTAAGTAATTAGCCAAGACTCAATGTTTGGAGCTGAGGGTGAAGAATTTGGTTCTCCTACTGAGACAATAAGGAAGGTGTCTGCCACGGAAAAATGTGTGACACACTGCACAGGAGTGGGTACCAGTGTTGGCGACCAGTCTGGAGCAATCAAAATCATTTTTGGTTTGTCCTGTTTGACTTTTAGTAGAACTTTGGAGAGCAAACGCAGAGGGGGAAAGGCATAGACTGACAGGTTTTTCCAGCTGAAGGACAGAGCATCCACTTCCCAGGCTTTTTTGTGATGAGTTCTTGTGCAAAATTTGTCCAGCTGGTAGTGAGGCAAAAAGATCTATGTCTGGGCTCCCCCATTTGTGTGTCAACATGTTAAAAATATGTGGTTTTAGTTTCTATTCGTGAGGGTCCATGAAATTTCTGCTTAGTTCGCCTGCCAGAACATTCTGCTTTCCTGGCAGGAATTGAGCTTGTAATTGTACTTGGTAGCTCAAGGCCGTGTTCCACAATGCCATGGCTAGTCTGCAGAGGGGGTAGGAATGTGTACCCCCCCCTGCTTGTTTATGTACCACATAACCGTGGTGTTGTCTGTCTTTATCAGTAATTGTCCTGTATTGAAGGCTGTCAGTGCATTCTGTACAGGTAGCATTTCTTTTTGATTGATATGAAGGTGCATTTGATTTGGCCTCCATTTGCCCTGAATGCACTTCCCTGCCAGATGAGCCCCCCCATACATAGTCTGATGCATCTGTAGTTAGGGTTTGGGTGGCAGGGGGTGGTGTGAATGGCAGTCCCTTGTTTTGGTGGCAAGGCTCTGCCCACCATATGAACTCTAGGCGCAGGCAAGGTATGATAGGAATCATTGTTTCCAAGCTGTGACAATGCTGACTCCATAAACTTTTTAAGTACCACTGATGTTTCCTCATATGCAGTCTTGTGTATGGAATTAGAAGAATGCAGGAGGCCATGAACTCTAAGGCTTGCAATATTTGCCTTGCAGATAGCAGGATTTTTGTGGCCACCTGTTTGAATTAAGTCACCAAATGAATTTGCTTTTCTGGCATAAGAAAAGCCATCTGGGCAGTTGTATTCAAGCTTGCACCCAGGAATGTAATTTTTTGAGAGGGTACCAGTTGAAATTTCTTTTCATTTATGGTGTACCCTAGACAGGTTAGAACTCTTTTTGCAAATGCCAGATGTTTTAGAAGAATGGCCTGGTTTTCTGCCTGAATTAGACAATCGTCCAGGTTTTGTTATATATGAATATTTCTTTGCCTGCAAAATGCAGTTACTGGATCTAGGCACTTTGTGAATACCCTGAGGGCAGTAGACAAGCCAAGGGGCAGTGCAGAGAACTGATAATGCATGCAGCCTGCTTTGAAGCGTAGGAATCTTCTGCAAGATTCCCCTGATTGGGATATGCAGTTAAGCCTCTTTTAAATTGAGAGTTGTCAACCAGTCATCCTTACCTAGCATAGGAAGTAACTGGTGAAGAGTCAGCATCTTGAATTTTGGAATGTCCAGGAAGGTGTTTAGAGTAGACAGGTCCAGAATTGGATGCCATGATTTGTCTTTTCTGGGTACCAGGAAAAGTCTGGAATAGAAACCTTGTCCCTTTTCCTCTTCTGGTACTAGCTGAATAGCCCCCATGTTTAAGAGGGAAAGTACGTGTTTCTGAGCCTCTGCCCACTGATTTGGGGGCAGGATTGGCCACCCGTTTGGAGATGACAGCGCATGGAAATGAAATCTGTATCCCTGGGACAATGTATTTAAAACCCATTTGTCCTGGGTTATAAGTTGCCAGTTTCTTGAATGAAGAGCCAGTTTTCCCCCCAAAGGGGCGGCTAAGAGGTAAGCGCTTGGTAATTTCAAAGGGAAGTCATTGAGACTGTTTATCATGGGGTGGTGCCTTGTTGTTTCCAGATTTGGAAGTGGAAGCACCCCATTGCTTAGTTCTGAAAGTCCCTTGGTACTGAAACCTGGTGGTTTTGGAATGTCTGGGTTTGGCCGTAGTGACTCTGGAAGGAGCTGGAAAGGACCAGTTCTTAGTAGGCCAATGCCTATTAAATCTAGGAGGTTGCACTTGTAAGAAATCTTTCACAGTTTGCATAGATTTAGCTTTATCTTCCATCTTTTTTAGGACTTCTTCAGCTTATTGCCAAATAAGCGGTCCTGCTGAAAAGGAGCATCCAAAAGTTTTGCTTTAACATGATCAGGCAGAGATTGCTCATTAAGCCAAGCATGCCTTCTAAGCACAGACCCAGTAACAGCAGCTCTATAAGAGGCCTCTAAAGAATCAAAACCACATTGCAAAGTATGTTTGCCAACTTGTTCAGCTGAATGCAATAAATCCTGCAAATCTTTATTCTCCACACAGTCAGAAATCAGCATCATTTTCTGTTTAAGCAGTCCCATGATATGTTGTTGATATTTTAGCATATGGAATTGACAGTTTAAAGCCCTGATTGCTAAGGTTGCAGAAGTATAAACCTTTTTACCCCATTTATCCAGTGCCCTGGAGTCTCTATCAGAAGGGGTAGGATTTTTAGCAGTAGAAGCCTTAATGCCCTTGGGCCCCTGTGAAATAGTTTCAGGGTCAGCAACAGGATTTTTGAAAGGAATTTGTGGGACTCAAGAACCTTGTAGTACCTGTCTGGTTTGCTAGGGGCTGGAGGCAAGGAATCAAGGGCCATACTGGATTCCGAAAACACATCATCAACAATGTCTAGTACAGGAGGTATAGCCAAAGGCCTATGCTGAGGTAGAAGAAGGAAATCCCTGAGCCTCTTTTTGGATTCAGAGAAATCCTGACTTTCCCAGTGGAAATGCTCCCTTAAGGTATGTAAAGTTTCCCCAAAAGAGAAATCCTCAGGCAGAGAGGCAGAGGGAATGGAATCCTCTGCATCAGAGTCCTCATAAGTAGGTATGGACAAATCCAGATCATTAAAAGAGTCAGAAGAAACAGAGTCCTGTTCAGAAGATTCATAGTCAAATTCAATCCTAGGCCTCTTGGAGGGGGAGGGGGTTGACTACCCCTGATTAGAGTAATTAAATCTTCAGCCATTTTGATCATTTGTTTTTTAGGCATAGGGGCCTGAACATGTGGCCTGGGCGTCGGTTTTTTAGACATAGATCGAGATTTAGGCCTTAGCACTGAAGTTGGAGTCGGTTTAATATGCAAGTCTGTAGGTCTGAATACACCCTCAGAAGCTGGTGCCTGCTCAGCAGCTCCGGACCCATCCAAGGTAGAGACATCCGTGGGTTCCATATGTGAAGCATCTCGTGGCATACCGGACTCAGAATGGGTCTCAGTAGAGGCCTGCGAATCAGAACTAGCGGGTATCAGGGGCTGCGAAAGCGCCTCACTGAGTACCGGTGAACTGGCGACTGGCTTAGGAGAAGCGTCGTCGGCAGTTTTGGATATCAACGGCCTGTCTCTGTCTTTTTCTTTGCATTTTTTTGGTATTCCGGTAGTCGGATGGTTAACTGACGTAATTTCTGGATAATTAAACCGAGAACCGAAATATTTTGAAACAAAATGTACCGATGATGGATAGTGCGCTGATTAAATAAAGCTCAAAACCGACAGCAAGGTACGTCGTGGTCAGTTCCTAGGCAAGGAATACAGTACAAATGAAAATCCTTATGAGGTATTTGCGTCCCACAAGTAATACAATTATTAACTTTTACTGACATCGGTAAGGAGCCAGAAAAAGTTTCCCCAATGGGGTACTTAGCTTTAAGTTGAAGACTTCGGTTCTGAAACTCGAAAATGAAAATTTCAGGAGTCAGCCGACCGGCACTTGCGAACTGCTTCTGCTTCGAGCACCACGCGGCAAGAAAGACTGATGTAATGGCGTCGGCTGCATGTTTTATACCCCTGACGACCTGACATCATGGAAGAAGGGACAGCAACCGACACAGGACCCAAGACTTTGTTAATCAGGCCGCCTGAGGGCAACCTGCCAGCAGATTGCCCAAATGTAATGACTGCAACAGTGAAACATGATGAACATCTGCCCACCTTCTATGAAATGGATGATTTTCAGCTATTTAATCTCATCACAAACCCCCCAGATAGATCTTCTAATGCCTGGGCCACTAAGTGAACCTGTGTTTGTTGTGGTGCAGTTAGGACTTCAACCCTCTGTGTTAGACAGCTGGCTAGTTATAGCCATTTTATTGACTAAAATAACACAATCATTTCATATTAACACATGAGTGTGATGACGAAGCCTGAGCCACATGATCTATACCCTCTCACTTTCTTGTCTCCCCACTTCTCTCCTCCTAGTCTCTATTTATAATACTTATACTCACATGCCTTGCTGAACATTGACAGAATAACATGTTCTATAAAGTGTAGCTACCTACTTTTATTTATTGTAAAATTGACTTTTTTAATTTTTGCTCAACAGACACACACTAGTTTATATTTCCTCAAATGAATGTTAAGATGTATTCCACCCATACTATGGCTATGTATTCTTTTATTCTATTGATTTTGATATTGTATTGTACTTTGCTATATAATGCTGTTATTTCTAATTTGTACTTGGAGCTTTTCTCCCCAGGCCTCAGCTGAAAATTGGCTACAAGGCCAGTCGGACCTCCCAGGTAAACAGATGTCAAATAAAATAAAAAAATAAAGTGTCGCACATATTAACTTATCAGTTGATCTGGAAGAAGGCCCTCTGTGGTGGGTGACTGTTAGATATTACTAATTCTGACATACCCAGCTTGGCACAAGTTTGAAATCTATTTTTCTCCCTGCAGAGCACCTCCCACCAGGGCACATTCTGCCATGATACATCAAGTTAGGATGGCATGCTCAACCGCAATACTACCCATTTTCACCATCATGAAATGAGCAAGCACAGCCCAAAAGAAGGCAAAAAACACAAGATAATAAAATTATACACTTGATAAACTTACAGGAAATTCATCCACTAATGCTCAATGGAGATGCTTTTAAAGAACATAGGAAAGGCAGGAGGACAATAAGGGCATTCTCACAAATTAAACAAAATGATTACTATGCGCCATTTTTTCTAACTCTGAAGTCCCTCTACAGTGGGTAACAGCAGAGTAGAGTCCAAAGTAATACAAATTAGGCCTGCCTGAGAGGTTGGAGGTAGAAGATCATAAATGGAGGTCTCAGAAGGCTGCATCCTGAAGCACCTAGCTGTCAATTGAGGCCTAACTGCTGGCATCACAATCAAAGCTATAATACTTGGTGAAGATGTGAACCAAAAATCAAGTGGTCTAGGCACAAATATCTTTAGTGGATGCATTCTTAAAGCAGGCACTACAGCCTTGGCAGAGTTGTCTTTAACAGCAGTATTCTCCAAATGGTGCTTGGCCATCTAATGGCAAAAGACAATGCAGTGAACAATCCACCTGGAAAGAGTTTTCTTAGTGATTTTAAGCCCCAGTTGGCTATTTTTTTCTGAATGTCTGCACTCTCTTCATGAAAAACCTGAGATTCTAATAATTGTGGATGCTTGAGGTACAAAAGGACTATTATTTCTAGATCAAAATAAAGAGATAAATGGATTGGCGTAATGACACTTATGTGGGCTAGTTCTAAGAACTACAGCAGGAGTATCATGCACTTCTATATTTTGAGGAGCATAATGTCTTTCATCAATATATGACACTAGAATCATGTTACCCCCCCCCCCAAAAAAAAGTATAAATATCTGACATGAAATGGTCCAACTGTGGTAAATTTTCTGTACTCTAAAAGAGAGATTAAGTAAAGCAAAGGGATGGAGTTCTGACTGGGACCCAGGAAACATAGATTGCTTTCCTGCTTTATCCCCTCCTGCCTGTTGATTATCAGCCCCCCCAGGCCAAATGGCCTATTTGTTCTGCATCACTCGGCAAGGAGGACCATTATTTAGACAGCCATCGTGGTGGTTAGTGATTTTTTTTCTTTGGTAGCCCTATCTCGGAACACAAATATGCACTGGGCTAACAGCAAAGGGTATTCCCTCACATCTGCAAAAGTTGTTCCCTTTAAGCAGCCTTGCCCTTCCCCTGAAAGCATGGGAAAATGGTTTTATTAGTCTCCACTACGGAAATTGCACCTGCCAAGTATACTCTTGAGTGAGCACACTCCTTCTCACCCCAGCCTGGGAAGGTAAGCAGGCCACACTGCTTAATTCTTTCCTATTACCTGCATAACTTCTCCAGTGCTAGGACCACTTATCAAACCAATGTTGCCCGAGCTGCAGTCAGGGATCACCCCTCTGTGCAATGCAACAGACAGGAAAACCACCTTTGATTACCAGACATGAGGCAACTTGGAGATGAAAATAAATGCATTTCTCTGTCTTGTCTATCTCAAGTAGAGGGAAGGGGATTCCTGGCTAGGGCTGCAATCCATGGTGGATACTGGGGGATCCAGCCATGCCATGGCTGGGGGGAATGTATGGGGAATGCAATGGCAGGTCATATGTGGATGAACAGCCATAGTGATATCATTGAATGCATGACATGAGGCAGGACTGTGAGTAGAGCATAACTATCTAACTAACTTTCCAAAACATACATGTATGATGGCTCACTTATGCTTTACTGATGATCCAACTTGTAATATGATTATTACTAGCCAATGGAGGAACAAGTGAGTCAGACGAGAGATGAAGGAGCTTGATGGTTGTGGAGGGGATGTCCAAAAATGTATTAAGATAATGTAAAAGTGAAATGAAGTTAAGCATCCTTCTATTTCACAGATAATGGATTACTTTATTATACCATATATGTATTGTTCTATACAAACCTCTCAACCTCCTAGTACAAGAAATCTGGACAAAACCTAAAATAATGGGGGAGCAAAGGCCCAAAAATAGGGACAGGTTTAAGTATTGCTCTTATAAACTTAGAAAATTGCTAGAATAACAGGTTTTGTGTTAGCATGCATTTTGTCAAGGAAATGAAGTCTGAAACTGCCAGAAAACCCACAAATTTTATGAGAAACAGACATAAAATATGAGACGAAAATATGGACAGTTAAGAAGTATGTTTACAAGACAGCAATTGCTCTATATTGTATTTTTTAATTGGGTTCTGGTGCCTAGGCAGTGAGATAGTTCCATGTGGTACATTTCGATGAGGACACATGGCTGAAGTGACAGTCAGCTGGAGAGAAATATGGCTGTTGCAAACTGACTGTCGACAAAAAGAAACATACACTGCCATGTCCACAGCTTTAATAACCAAGTGCATGGGGGCAGAAGAAGTAATGAGTGTTGTGCTCAATGTACAGTAAAACTACAACATGTCGAAGTCTACTACAGCATGGAAGAAGTCCTGCATGTTACTGTGGTCACATTTATGCTCCAGTATGCATTTTAGGTAATGTTCCCTAGACACCGTGAAGGGGGTAGTGGTCCAAACACCAATTATAAAGACACTGCTCATTGTGCATTGCATTTTTACTACCACACTAACACATCCTCTGCCCAACCTGCTGCTGGTGCCAGCCATGCTGCCTCCTGTCTCAAGTTGCCCTGGGGCCATGGACATTATTTTTCTCTCTATGCATTTGGTTATTGAAGTTGTGGGCATGGCACTGCATTGCTCTCTTTGCCCACAGGAAATTCACAACACCCATACTTCTCTGCAGCTGAATGTCACTTTAGCCATGTGTCCCCAACAGTAAGTACCACAGGGAAATGTTTCACTGCTAGGTGCTTGAACCCTTTTTAATTATTCATTTTATTGTTAGGTTTGCATCTTAAAACTCAAAACAAATAACTACCAAACATTTCCTAACCATTTCTGTTATTACTGGCTTATTACTCTTGATACCAGGTTTCACACATGAAGAATTCAAGTTTAAATGATTTTCAGCATGTCAGAAGTGATGGTGTAAGCCATACCTCTCAACCTTTTAGTGCAAGAAATCTGGACAAAGCCTGACAAAATGGGGGGAACAAAGGCCTAAAAATAGGGACACATTTTAAATATTGCTCTTATAAACTTAGAAAGTTGCTAAAATAACATGGTTTGTGTTAACGTACATTTTTCTGAATAATTTGAAGTCTGAAACTCAAATGTGTGAAAGTATTTGGTGACTTCAATACTCAGATTATCTCAGTGATTTGACAGAAAACCACAAATTTTATGAGGAACAGACCAAAAATATGAGGCGAAAATCTGGACAGTTGAGAGGTATTCTGTAAGCTACTGTTCACTCTCCCATCCATCACTTTACGGAAGAGCACATGAGATACAATAACATTCTCCGAATCCCCATCCTTCCAACACCAGCATCATCCACTTTTTTCAGTCCTTCATTCAGTAAATAACTTTTTTTCAGACCTCTATTCAGTAAATAACTGCACCTCTGAAAGTCAGATGGAAATCAGACCATTTTATGTATACCTAAGTGAGGCTAACAATTTGGGCCGGATGGGAGAAGAGGGGGAACAGGTTAACCACCAGCAGTTTGCATTTTTTATGAAACAGGAAAGTAAAATGAAGATTTGTCTGCTGTTTGTGACAACAGCCTGCGTAGACATGTGACACTATCAAAGGGAAAATAAGGCCTCATTCAAACATGTGAAAAACATGTTTCACAGAGACTATTTCTACAGTGCAGGAAACTGTCATTTGTCACCCCACCCCCCCAAAGTAGTTAATTCTAGGTTTCATCACTCAGCAGTCATGCCCACAAGGAAAGTAGAAAACTGGAGCACATGTTTATTTTTTACTAGCATGTATTTTTATGTAAGCTTCTCAACTGTCATTTTAGATCAACAGACAGCTCGGATGATTAACTGAACAATGTTCAAATTAACCCTCTTCTACTACTGTAAATTTCTCAGGAACTTAGGCATTTAATTAAAGAGAAAATGCTATATAACAGTTGGAACAAACAAGTGAAAAAAGTTTAAACATGCTCTCCTAGTTTGTTTTTACAGGTTAGTTCCCTTGAAAGAAAAATAAGAAAATGAAAGCTTTGTACAAATATTGCCACTTGTCTTCTCTGAAAACAGGCCGTTGACATAATGAGACCAACATGGTCAAATTAACAGCAGATTGTGTACTGATTGTATCCCTTATCTGCTTAAATAATGCTTTTACCAGGGTTTGCTTAAAATAACATTTTGGCTATTATAGGAAAGACAGTAATTATGTCAATATTTTGGCTGTGAATCTATGATAGTAGTGGGGTCTTTTTATTTGCTTACAATTCTATAGTAGAATGCCTGAAAAAAGAAACAGTAATTTAGCCATCAACACTAAACCATGAGCTTTACTCTGACATTTTTTGAATTGCATTTCTTTGTTTAGCCCTAAACAACACAGTAAAGGTTTTGGCTTCCTCAGTTTGCAAAGTATTAAACCAGAGGTTCCATAGAATACATTACAATGTTTCTAAAAAACAAGCTTGAACAAAGGAAGTGCTTTGCTTGTAGCGGTAAAATGTATGACTGGGTAAACCTACTGGTGGACAGAGACTGACCTCTCAAGCTTCAGTTGCTCGAGTTTCAACCTGCTGATGATCGGAGTTCCTCCATAGGAAATCATCGTTGGTGAGTTGTGCTGGAAGTGATTCCCTTTTGGGGGAATTTCTAATGAGAATTTGGCAGCTAGGTTATGTGCCCCAAAACTGCAGAGCACTGTGTGCAGAAGGGGGTGGGGGTGGTAATAGATTGGACACATACACACACACACACACACACACACACACACACACACACACACACACACACACACACACACACACACACACACACAAACACGTTCTGTAAAGCTGGCCGACTAACCGGTTTATTTCATCAACTTTATAAAGCTGAACATTCAGAAGCCTGTACTGTTTACCACTGTCAAACCTGCACATACGTTAGGTGCAGAAACACAAGTTCTTTCCTAAGTGTATGCAACCTTTGATTCAGAATATATTAGGAAAGGGAGTATGTTGTTGCTCACAATCTTGCTCATTCAAAAATGCTTTTTTTTCACATTTTGCTTTTTTTGTTACAGTGGGTGTTCAAGTTGTCAACTTTCTAAAGTCTGCTTTATAAATAGTTGACCTTTGCACAGTCAACTTTATAAACATAAATCATATCCATACACTTGTGTGTGTGTGTGTGTGTGTGATCAAGATATGTCTGTCCCAGGTTAGAAAAACAGTCATATTTGCTATGGTGAAAGACCACATCATAAGGGATTGCATTATACAGTGGGGGGATAGGACACGTGGGCCAGCAGTTGGTGCAGAGGATTAAGGCTATGAGCTGTTAAGCTATTTCCTGTGGTATAGTGTATGATTCCTTCAGCTTTCATTTGTCTACTGTGTGATCTTGAGCAGATCATTTAACCAGACAGTGTTTTGGGGCAACTGGGAACTTTGGCTAGACTCCTTAATGGTCTTCTGGACTGCATGCTTAGTAGCTGCCTTTGAATGTATTGAAGCAAGGGAAGAACTTTCATACATGTAAATAGAATACCACAGTTGGCTCACAGGTTTTGTTGCCACTGTTGTGGGCTCATTGATACCCCTTGTAATTCCATAGTATGCATTGTGTGAGGTGGGGGCTCACGTGTTTGTAAAATGTGTTACGGACAATGAGTCAAAAGAAACAGTAGGCAGCAACCACATTATCTCATATGCACATGTAACAACCAAATTTGTACAGCTTTACTTTGGCTACAGTCACTACTCATGCAAATTGTGTCTTAGTTCTGACTTAAGCACTTGGGCTCCAGAACCAGTTGTTTTACATTAGGAAGGTTTGTGGTCTAGACTATTGTAGTGGGAGAGTGTGGCCTACACCCTTCTAAGCTGGGAACTGCTAGTGAATTGCTACTTTATTTAAACTGTTTTTGCTGTTCTGACTGATTTTCTGCACTTGGAATTTCTAGTACTTCTGCATTTTATAGCAGAGGCTACATTCTGAGTTGCTGAGTCTAGGCTGTTTGGTATCAGTTGAGCACTAATACCAGCTCTTCACTGAGAAACTGAAAGATATGAGGCATCCATTGCTTTCAACTAATTATAAGTACCTGTTTTTGCTCTTATATTGCACTTTTAATTTGTATTTCATTCTACTGTCTGTTTGAAATGTCTGAACTGCTTTTTGCCACATTTTACTGTATACTGTACTAGTTCAGCTGTACCATAGCCCATTTCCAGGTTTATTATTTCTGGGTCTATTTTGCAACTTCTGAGCATCAAATTCAAGCCATCTTTGCTGGCGAAGGGCCTTCTGCACCAAGGTGGGAGGATAATGCTGTCTGGGCCCCATCTAATTGAGGGTGATTTGACTAGAGCTCAGAGCGACCATCCTTATTGGGTAGTTTGAGTTAAAAGGGTTATTTCTTGTTTTATTTAAGCCTGGCATTTGCACTTGTTTGAGTGTAGCTCACCATCACGCACTGGTGCATAGTGGTGGTTACCACTGGTGGTTATAGACACAAACGTTTTGCTTGTTAAATTTTCCCATAGCACTTTGCTTGTGGTCTTCCAGAAGTTTTTCATGGCCCTGCTCTACTGTCAGGTGGAACATTAAGCCTAGCCTCAGAAGTACCACCAGCTCTCACCCACTAGCCATTCCTAACTGCGACCTCTTTTCCTGACCATATAAATTTACATAACACTATAGATGGACAATTTCACACAGTTTCTCCAGCCAGCTTGGTCGACATAGGCATCCTGCGGCAGTTCAGCCTCATGTTTACAGACAAGCTTCTACTCCTAGTCCACACAAACTCAACATGTGAGAGACACAACTATATTAAGAACCTTGAATCCATGCTCTCTCACACACCAGTCAGTACATATGACAATGAGTGGGTTGTTAGCATGCACACTTCAACTCCTACTCCACCCAAAACCACATCACACATACCTACATATGTGGAGGTCCTCACCAGATACATACCTAAACACCAGAGACCTCCCAAACACAAACACAAACATGCTACACATAATACTTCCTCTGCAGAACACAAGACACATAATAGCTCATGCACCAGTGTCTCATCTGTTAAGCCCTTAAGGCAAAACAAAAAAACCAAACATATTAGTCATAGCTGATTCCATCATGAGGCACACAGGTGTCCCTCTCACCAGGGTGGATAAGGAAAAGGTCACAGCCAGCTGTTTATCAGGGGCCAGGATACATCATATCACACATGCACTCAAATCTCTCAACAACAAGTACTGTTATGATTCCGTCATAATCCATGTTGATGTGAATGACTTGAGATGTACCTCTCATGACTATATGAAGAAAGACATGACTGATCTCTCGGCTATGTACTTTAGGCAGGTATGTCCCTAGCCTAAAGCAGCATTTGATCTTCACCTAGGATGATGCCAAAATACAAACAGAAAATGATTGACTACAATAATTGGCTTAGTTTCTGGTGTCATTCTAATGGAATCCAATATCTGTCTGCCTGGGATGACATGATCGACAGGCCGTGATGCTTTGCCAGAGATGGTCTTCATCTGTCACCCCTGGGATTTTGGCTACTGGCTAAAGCTCTTGCCACCCCCATAGTACATTTTTAGGTAGTGTTTCAAGATCAAAATTCCTGACGTAAAAACTCCAGTTAAAAACAACCTGAAGGTTATGCTGCTAAACGCTAGGAGTCTTAACATGAAACTGCACTCACTGGAAGCAGTCCTCACCTTGGAAGATGCAGATATTTGTGCAGTCACAGAGACCTGGTTCAAGGCTGTGGACAGAACCCCAGCCATACCGGGTTATACCTCCTCCTACACGTTCAGACCACAAACTGAAGGACTGAAAACTAAAGGAGGCAGTGCATCAACATTCATTAAAGATAAATACACCTCCAGATTGAGATACTTCAGGTGCAATTAACTGTTGGTAGGACACCTATTCAAGTCATTGACAGCTACAGGATCCCCTGCATGAATCAGGACAGCCACTCTGCCTATTTGGATCTACTTGAGTCTATCAAGATAAATCCAAACACCATGGTTTTGGGCGACTTTAACTACCCACCCATTGACTGGGTAAATTACTTGTGCTCAAACTCACTTGCCCAAAGGTTCCTCGACTTCGTTAACTCCAATGCCCTGGACCAGCTGGTTGACACCCCACTAGTGGTACCAACATCCTGGATCTGGTGCATACCAATAGGGGGGACCACTGTAGCACCCCCACTGTGAGCTCTTCCCTGGTGAAATCTGTCCACATATCAGTCTCATTTGAAGTAACTATCACACCTAACCCCCCCCCAGCAGCAACAAAACTACACAAAAATTCTCCAAAGCAGATTATAACCTCTTACTGGATGGTATAAATAGCTTCACTGTACCTCTCTCCTCATTTGGAACTGGCAACTATGCCAAGTTGCATTGACTCAGCTGTACCTGATAGGACCAAAATGAGCTCCTCAAGGAAGTGCAAACCTGCCTGGTGGAGAACTGCCATTAACAGGCTTTACAATAAAAGGAAGAAATTGCTGTCTAAGAGTTAGAAGGAACAAGCCACAAACTAGAAACACTCCATCCTCTGCTTAAACAAGTGAATAAGACTTCTTGTGAAGTCCTCCAAAGCAAACTACGAATCCAAATTAGTTGTTGGCAGACAGGTTCAGCGAAAACTTCACTCCCCTGTCCCCACCGCATATACCCCATGACATCCCTACCACCCGTCCCATACCTTGTATCTCTAAAGAGCAGGTCATAAACTCCCTCTCTAAAGCCAAAAACACAACATCTATGGGACCTGATAACATCCCAGAATGCATCCTACATGGGCTCCAACAAGAATTAGCAACACCATTGGGTACTCTTTTCAATCACAGTCTAAGCACTGGGTTTGTCCCAGATGAATGGAAAATGCCCACCGTTATTCCCTTGCACAAAGGTGGTGCTTCCACTGACCTAGGAACTACAGACCTAACTAGCCTTATCTGCAAGGCCATGGAGCGAATTATCATGGACCTTATCAACAAAGATAGAGGTAAATCTCAAAACACTTGACCCTACTCAGTTTGGATTTGTCAGAGGGAGATCATGCCTGTTTACCTGGTGGAATTCTTTAAGAAAGTCACCAAGGCCCTGGACGAGGGGAAATCTGTGCATACAGCCTACTTAGACTTAGTCAAGGTGTTTGACACTATCCCCCACTTAGGCATCATTGATAAACTCACCCAGGTGGGTATCAACCCTTATATTGTTAGATGGGTCACTAATTGGCTCACTGATAGAACCCATATAGTCAAAATAGGGGAATCCACCTCTAACAGCAGACCTGTAACCAGTGGTATTCCACAGGGATCAGTCCTGGGACCTCTGCTGTTTGGATTCTATTTCTCTGAAATATAAGCAAAAACTAAAGGTCTGTGGCTGACAAAGTTTGCTGATGACTACAAACTGGGAGTGGTCATAGAATCTCAAAATTATGTCAACATCCTGCAATAGGGTCTTACAAAAACAAATGATTGGTGCCAAAGCTATGGCTTTAAACTCAATGCAAAACATGTATTATCATCCCCTTTGGTAAGAGCATTGTTCCTGCTAACTACCACATGAATAGCAACACCTTACATACGCACTCAGTGGTGAGAGACCTGGGCACACAGGTTGACGGCAACCTTACCTTTGACCACCATGTCTCCACAGTGGTAAGAAGGGCATTCTATATTGCTCATCTCATAAGTAAGCGCATTGCCTCTAGAAAAAAAAGTAGTTAGAACCTCCCTGTACTCTTCCCTCATCAGGCCAATAATTGAGTACAATGCCCCTTTTGGTATGTACCTTTCCAAGCACCTGCAGCAATTGGAGAGACCACAAAGGTTCTTTACAAGGAAAATACAAGGTCTTCAGCATCTGTCCTATGTGGATTGTCTGAAATCAGTATCACTTTATTCTGTTTCATACAGACTACTCAGAGGCGATCTCTGCCTTGCATACAAGGTGGTCTCTGACTCTACTTTATTGGAAATGCTGCATATCCGTAAGTCGAATGGTACATGGGTTACTTACTCTAAAGACCTTAACCTGGTATGTGACATTAACAGAACCTGCTGGGGGTACAGATCTGTCTCCTAGAGGTTATCACACCTTTGAAAGAGACTCCTACTTCATGTCAGAAAGAGCACCTCATTGGCCCTCTTCAATGCAGTCTGGACGATTGGATGGGTAACAGTAAATTCACCCCAGGGGTTCCACCTGTGTCTCTCTTGGGCAAGGGCAATAGGTGCTGATTGCAGAAATAAGAGTAGAACTTGGCTAGGCTTGTAAGTGCCCTAGGGCCATTAGCCTAGTAACTTCCTATGATCCTATGATCATCACTGGCTGTTCTGTACTTTGAGTACAGTAGCTGCTTCCATGTATCAGCATTAGTTGTTCTGTACTTTGACTACAATCACAGTTTCCATGTATCTGCACTGGCTGCTCTATATTTTGTCTATAGTTGCTGCTTCCATGTGTCAGCACTGGCTGTTCTATACTTTGGCTACAGTCACTGCACATGCATCATCACTGGCTGTTCTGTACTTTGACTACGCTGCTTCCATGCATCATCACTCTCTGTTCTGTACTTTGACTACAGTTGCCACTTCCATGCATCAGCATTGGCTGTTCTGTACTTTCACTACAGTTGCTACTTCCAATGCATCAGCACTGGCTGTTCTGTATTTTGACTACAGTTGCCGCTTCCATGCATCAGCTATTGGCTGTTCTGTACTTTCACTACAGTTGCTGCTTCCATGTATCAGCACTGGCTGTTCTGTACTTTGACTACAGTCGCTACTTTCATGTGGCAGCACTAGCAGCTTTTCTATATTTTGACAACAGCTGCTCCTTCCATGTATCACCACTGGCTGTTTTGCAATTTGACTACAGTCGCTACTTCCATATATAACTACTAGCTGCTCTATATTCTGGTTATAGCAATGGCTTCCATGCATTAGCACTGGCTGTTCTGGACTTTGGCTACAGCCACTGCCTCCATGTTTCACCACTGACTGTTCTAAACTTTGGCAACAGGTGCTGCTTTCATTCATGACCACTGACTGTTTTGTATTTGGCTACAGTCACTGCTTCTGTAGAACACAGCTGACTGTACTGTACTTTAGCTACAAGCACTGCTTTCATGCTTCACCCCTGGTTGTTCTGAACACACACCAGGTGGTTTGCAGAAGCCTGTGCATTCCATCTGCATTGGCACCTAGCTGCACATCTTAGGGGACTTTGTGCAGCCATTACTCTGTGGTGTAGCCTTAAGCTATGTCAGGGTACAAGCACATTGCTGCAATGTTCCTGTGGGTCAAGGGCTGTGCCAGCATGTTGGTAACTGCATGTTTATTGGTATTAGTACATGCTCCTGCTTGTGTTGACATGTAGACATGGGCTTATCTTGGTGTGTCATTTCACTGTCAGTGAATTGTGCACTCAACATTACGTAGTCTTGGAAGTTATATTACATATTTGCTGAACAGAACTGCTGTCTGTGGTATGCTTTTACCTATGTCTTCTGCAGCCATCTTTTCTCCAGATTTGGAAAGGGCATATGACAAAACATCTGCCATGTTTGGCTGATCTGGGTCATCTGCAGTGCTAGTCATAATAACAAATCCTGACCCTAGCTTCACAGCAAGAATTCATTTTATTTAGAGGCTTATCTCTAAATGCCATACACAACAGAGTTAAATGCCACTGAAACATCAAATGATGAATGGCTACTATCATTAAGCAAGCTATGTACCTGTCCATGATCATGAACATATCATCAATGATTTACCTTTAACAGGAAAACTGTTTTATAAAAATTATGCTACACAGCAACATGTTTCCAGTGCTATGTTCTTCAAAAATTAAGAACAACTATATTTTAGCTCAGAGCAAAGCATAAACTTTTACATGAACCTACCAGAGTAAGAAAAGTTAACTATTTTCATAGCTTAAATAAATGGAGTATCAATGCATAATACATATCATTATAAGTATAACAGGGCAGAAAACAGCACAAAACAGCACAAAGTGAAAACATGTGCAAAACATATCCTTATGACAGCTGACTTTTGTTAGCTGGACTATTTTCATTTGTGAACCCGGCTAAATACCTTAATCCAGATGGGGCATTTTTTTAGATTTAGCCCAGGGTTATACAGAACTGAAGTAATAAGAAAATATAAGCAGATTACAGACTTGTTTTAGTACATCTTTGGAAATTGTCACTTTGAAGCATGGTGCTAAGATGAATGGAAGAGGTTCAAATTATTTTCATAGGATATTTTTGAGTGTAGAGGAGGTGAGGACAGAAAAAAATAATTCTTCAAGGAAGTAATGGAAGAAATTGAAATGTTTTCTGAATTTATAGGGTTTTTGGGTGAGATTTATAAGTATTGTTTCAGTTTTACAGAATTTGTTCTTGGTTGTTCAGGTTTTTGTTAGGTGTTGAGGCCTGGAAAGCTAAGGGATGGATATCCACTTCTAATAAAGCAATACGTCTGTTAATGTTCTTCTTTTACTGCTCTTGGCTCTCAAGTACTTTGAAAACTGTTAAAATCTAATTTTCATATGCAGGATTGCTGAATCCTTGCTCATCTTGTAGCACTATGTTTATAGGCATGAACAATCTATGTTGGATACTCAGAGCCACCTCTAAAATTAAAAAAATAACAATAAGTAGTTTGCTCCCAAATTGCCATCTGGACCTCTTAATCACTGAGGTGTCATCTGTGTCTTTAAAGGTTCTAGACCCTCCTAGGGGATTGAATTCTTTAATGATTATTCAGGATTCATGTCCTTATTAACTATGTTGGATGTGCTTGTCAAGATAAACTTTATATTGGACTTCCAAGATGGCTACACACTGAGTAACTGCTTAATTTCAGCTCTCCCAGTGTGATAACATAAACTTTGGAAAGAGAGCCAGTGAATTTGTCTTTCTGGGTAAATTTCAGCTACTGACTAGTAAGTGCACTGCCTGGATGCCAGCAAAGAAGAAATATAGACACAGTGAAAGAAAATCCACCACAAAAGGTGAGAATAAAACACTGCCTGGGAAGAATCCTGCAGCTGTTTAAGAAAAAATAGTTTAAGCTCCAGCTTTGGTGCAAGACATGACTGCTAGTAATCTAGAGGAAAACATAAGTCAAATGTGCTCAGAGCTGATTATAATAAATAAAACATTGAATAAATATATCAACTCAAATAACAAAAGGTTGGAAATTTTTGAAAAAGCTTTAAACAGATATTTAGATGAACTGATAAAACTTAAAAAATCAGAGGTTGAAATGAAGAAAAAACTGGCTGAGTATGAGAATGCTCAAGAAGAGATTTTTCAAAAAATGGTAGAATTAGAAGAAAGAGCACATAAGTAAAACCTGAGATTTTTATGCTGTACCAGAGAAACTAGAAGGAACAGACTGTATTATTCTGTTATGAAAGCACAAATAAGCAACTGGGCTGGTATTCCACAGCCTCAGTTGTTAACTGAAAGGGCACATCACATGTATGCTCCAAACCTGGCCACATGAAAGCAGCCAAGATGTCTAGGTAGAAATAGTTGATTCTGATAAAACTGTAGCAGGAAGACAAAGTACTAAAAGCTAGAGACAGTACAGTGTTTGAGGAAAATGATTACTCACTGTACACCAAGCAGAAGAGGAGTACACTTATTCCAGCAATCAGGGAATGTTGAGAAGCAGGTGACAGATTCAAGCTGCTGTATCCAGCCATCTTAAGAATATTTTCCTGGAGGGTCAAAGTAATTATCTGATGCAGAAAGTGTTAAGGATGAAATACAAACATCTGTCCAACAAGAAGTGATCTATCAAACAGAAGGTGGTTTTGCTTGTTATTCTTCAAATAAAGATTATGGAGAAACCAGGCCAATGTTCCAAAGGTAAATGCTTGAGAGAAAGAGAAAACCACAAGAGTTAAGCAAATGAACCAGGACTACATTGGAAATGAACCAGAGACTGGAGTTGGAAGATGAAGATCAACAGGAAGAAAGCCAGCAACTCAGAAATTAAATGAACAAATATGGGATTACAAAGTATCAGTCACATTTGTGAAATATGGAAGAAGAAAACCTGGAAATATTGGACCTTTTTGACTTTGTTAAACTTAAAGGGAACTCCAAAGTATATGCTCTACTTCAAGTCATTAATGCTTGGAAGAACATTAAGGAGAGGGGAAGAGGAAAGAACCAGGTAAAGGTATGTAAAACATTTTTTGGTTCTTAACAGTATTTTTATAAAACTTGACTAATACTGTGTGTTATATAGTAAAGTATTTCCAGTATTTTCTTTCTTTTGCAATAGGGATACTAAAGTAAACAGGTGCCCGTTTTTCCTTTCTTCCTGTTTAGTTTTAAGAAATGGCAGCACTGCAATATAAAAAGGGAAGAAAACCTGGACAAAACCATATTTAAAATGATAGGCTATAATCTTAAATCGCTGTGGTGAGGGACAGGTTGGTAAAGTATACAAAGCACAATATATCTGAATCTGATATGCTTTTTCTTACTTTTGCATAGATAAATGACTGGATTAAGGCTGTTGGCTTGATCTAGCAACACATTTTAAGTGGAGGCAAGAAAATAAAAGAACATCAAATATAATGAAAAGTTTATCTTTATCAAATAAATGTTCACAGTGCAACATGAGAAGCTTGTAGCTGAAGGTAACTGTGTCATGTTTCTCTGGAGACAAGCTGATAAGACGACAAAAAACAGAATGCTTTTTTCCCAATGGCTAAAAGATAATGTATTTTTTTGAAAGCATTTAAGTTGTTTTCTACATCTGGGAGAGTGATAAAGTGTAAGTAGAAGCACAGGCTGTGCCATGAGTCTTGGCATGGAAAACCTTCATCATAGGACAATTAAAGCCTGTGAATGTAGCTGTCAATCTGGGAAAACTGTTTCTATTAGGCAGATTAAACTTCATTAGTTAAAGATATACATAGTTTAGTTAAAATTATTTTACACAGGAGTCCCTGAAAGAACAGATATGAAAAACAATGTGTGGATTTTTAGAGATGTCAGCTCTCTGGGTAGACTAGGTTGCTCTTGGACAAAACTTAAATAGAGGAGGCTTACTGGATTTTTTTTCCTGTGAGTCAGATTCATAAAGATTACTATGAGGTGTACACAAGGTGTACTCATCACAGCAAACTTTTGGTATTCAGGCACAGACTTACCACACTACTTTGCATGAAGATATGCGGCAGTGCAGCGGGCTGTCTCCATGACTATGCTGCATGCTAATGAGGCATTTAGGGGGAGAGGCACATGTTAATTCTTCATACACTCTACGCTCAGAACTGCTTCCAGGAAGGCATCTATGGACAAAGCAATTCTCTCAGCCATGTAGATTACCATGACCACTCCTTGTACCTCATGGTGGTGGACATGTTCATCCATTATGGTAAAGGTAAGTGCACGGGAGTGTGGTTGTATGGTAGTGGTAGAAGGTGCATAAGTGTGGATATGTGAGGGGCTGCATGTTTCAGTGTGTCTACCTGGGAGGTAACAGTTGTGGGTTATGGAGGGGGTAGGTTAGGTGTGTGTGTGTGTGTGTGTGTGTGTGTGTGTGTGTGTGTGTGTGTGTGTGTGTGTGTGTGTGTGTGTGTGTGTGTGTGTGAATGGCTGAATGGGTGAGTGTGTTGTAAGCGTGATCAGGTTCAGGGCGCTGTGTGTATGTGTGTGTGTGTGTGTGTGTGTGTGTGTGTGTGTGTGTGTGTGTGTGCACGTGCATCTGTTGTCTGTGTGTGAATGACATGAATGTGTGTGTGTGTGTGTTTAAATGATGTGTGTATGTGTGTTTGTGTGAATGACATGAATATGTGTGCGAATGTGTATGAATTACATGAATGTGTGTGCGCGTGTGTGTGTGAATGATATGAATGTGTGTGTGTGAATGACGTGTGTGTATATGACATGAATGTGTGTGTATGAATGACATGAATATGTGTGTGCGTGTGTGTGTGAATGACATGAATGTGTGTGTGTGTGTTTGTGTGTGAATGACATGAATATGTGTGTGTGCATGTGTGTGGATGACATGAATGTGTGTGTGTGTGTGTCTGTGTGTGAATGACATAAATGTGTGTGTGAGAATGACATGAATGTGTGTGTGTGTGTGTGTGTGTGAATGACATGAATGTGTGTGTATGTGTGAATGACATGAATGTGTGTGTATGTGTGTGTGTGTGTGAGTGTGTATGAATTACATGAATGTGTGTGTGTCAGTGTGTGTGTGTGTGTGTGTGTGTGTGTATGACATGAATGTGTGTGTGTGTCTGTGTGTATGTGAATGACGTGAACATATATGTGTGTTTGAATGACATGAATATGTGTGTGTGTGTGTGTGTGTGTGTGTGTGTGTGTGTGCGTGTGTGTGATTGTGTGTGTATGAATGACATGAGTGTGTGTGTGTGTGTGTGTGTGTGCGTCTTTTGTGTGGGGAGTAGGTTGAGGTAGCTGTTGTACTTCTACACACCATTAGAGTAACCAGCAGAGTCAGCAGCATTGTGGGGAAGTGGTAAACACCTGTGGTCAATAAAGTGGATGATGAAGTGTCTGAACTCTGAGTGGCATTTAAGCCAAATGTGGATCAGGGGTGGGAGGAATACTATCCACCAGGGATAACTCTGCCCCACTTGCGTGACTGAAACTTAAACACAATGGTAATGAGGAGGGGTACTAGCCACTAGGGATAATCGATATGGGATGTTAGGATATATATGTTCTCTCACTCTGTACATTTTGAGATAGAAACTATAAACTGGTCTTACTGCAGTACCCATTTCAGAACGTAAATGCACTCAATGGATATGCACTGTAATTAGTGAACAATCACAAATGATGATATGTATTTGTGCTGGGATGATCCAGATAGATTAAACAGGGTGTTTTTTAGAGACTTCTCTTTCAGTACCTCCCTTTGTGAGGCACTTTGTTCCTTGTAAGCTGCATTGCAATAGGGTCTTAATGCTCCCTTCCTTGGAAGGTTAGTTGTATGTAGATTCTATTCAGACTGTTCGATCATGCTTATGTCATTATATATGAGTTCTGTGAAAATTTCAAATCTGTCTGGGTGTAGACCTATAATATTCTGTTGAGTGGTTTGTTTTTAATTTATTTCCCCCCTTTGTGGAAGAATGAGATAATCATGAAAGCCTTGAATATTGTGTTTTGGAATGCCAATGAGCTTACAGTCCCATAGAAAAGGTGTAAACATTTTGCTTATATCAAAATCATTGGACTAAATGTCAGTTAAGAGTTTCCAGGAGACTCACTTAACTCTTCTGGATTATCAGAAACCATTAGCTGCCACCTATTTACATGCTATATCCTCAAAGTATTTGGGAATAGATATAGAGGTATGTAAGAGTGTCAGAGCTAATGATAGATAATAATGGCAGACGTGTTGCTGTTAATGCTCTGCTCTAGAATATTGAAGTATCAGTTGTAGCAGCTATGTCCCCCCATGGCACAGCCCAAGATGACTTCAGAAAAATGTTGGGATTCTTATGATAGTTTGAGGAGGGAATTCATCTTACAGCTTAAGGATTCAGTGTAGTGACTGACTATTGAGATGACAGTATCCATGCCAACTTTAAGTAAATTTTTTCAGCTTATTTCTGATATATGAAAATGATTCACAGAGAAGTAATTTGTATTTGTTAATTACCTAGGAGTAACAGGCTATTACATATAAAATTACTATTACCTATGAACATTAACATTGGATATTGGGATTTAATACTCTCCCTAGAGACCCTTCTGATCACACAATCTTGGCAATTTAATACAAGTAACTGATCTATCACTTGTGAGTAGATACTTTTCTCTGTAATTCAGCAGATTTTTGTGACTGGTTCACTGAGGTCTGCACTTGCTGGGCTGGCTTTAACTTGAATGAACAGCTTGGTAATCAGTAGGATCATTTTAGAGCCAAACTAAAAAAAAGGGTATTGTGCATTTAGCAGAGGAGAAAAGAATCACTGAATGAGACCTCATGGGCATGGAAAGACTTGTTAAAATAACTACAGTCTATACTGGAACATGGTTGACTGGAAATTCAGGATGTAGTAAGCCAAAGACAGGAATTTATTGCAGTTTACCTGGAATTCACTTACAATAAAATGCTATGAAATTTCTATATATGCCAGAGGTCATTTACTTAGTGATTCAGGTAGCAGCAGTTTGGCTGCAGGATCTCTAGAATTAAAACACAGGGATTCACCCATTTTGCTTGGCTTCACCATTGTAACTTTGATTCATGTTATCTTAGTAGAATTGACACAACATTTTATTTTTCCCATCTCGAACAATATAGTTTTGTATCTAATTTGCCAATCTAAAGAAATAAAATGTAATATGGTTCAGTATGCTCTATTTTTCTACAAAATGAGATAAACTATAATGTAAAACAAATTGTTTTTGTAATAACACTTTCTAGTGTGCCCAAACCATAGAATATTTTGGGTATATTGCTGATGAATTAAAACATAATCTGACTTTTATACATAAGGCATTTTCCTTACCTACAATTTTATCAAGAGTTAAAACACTAGCTACAGATATATATATATATATATACATATATATATATATATATATATATATATATATATATATATATATATATATATATATATATATAAAATTTGTTAACTTGTTTCATTATGCAAACTATCATCAAATTGGTAGTATTTCTTAACTACATAAGCAAGTAAATTGACAGATGCATTTAAGCAACTGTTGATATTTGTTATCAGCTGGTGCAGGACTGTAGGATTATGGGTCAGAGTGGAAGCCTCAAGGATGGCTGGTACAATTTATGAGTGATGTATCTGAACTTACAAAGCAAAAATCTCTCTCCAACTAATGAAACAGCCGGTGTACAAATTCTGTAATATCCAGCAAAAGAAAAAACACCAGCTGTACCACAGCAACGTAGTTTATTAAGATAGTAAGCGTTTTCAGGGATCCAACCACTTCATCAGACAACAAGAGAATATACCTTACACAATTTATAGTGGGATCAATTAAGGACAATTAACTTTCCTTAAGAAAACAGTAACTTTATTCTATTAAATGTATTAACTATAGTACAAAAAACATAAAATCATCACAATGTTGTGTGTAAAACACTCCATGTAAAATTATCTAGCAGAGGATGGGCTACTGAACCTCTGTCTATATATGTCGAAAAGAATTTACACCCTGTACTGGATGGCTGTGACAGTGTTCTTAAAGATTCCAAAACTTTTTTTAGAAACACTCAGTTTAAAATGGGCTTCTGTATATACTGATTGTTTTTTTATAACTTTAGATATAGAATCACTGTTCACAGTCAATCCGAATCAATGGTGGATAGACAATGTGAGAGAAGTGCTGAATGGTGCAGGAGTTACTTTTAGTAAATGTGATTTGATTTGTACTTTATTAGATATTGTTCTGACAAATAATATCTTTATTTTTGATAGTGATTATTATATCCAGAAGATTGGCATGGCTATGGGCACAGCTTGTGCCAATAGCTACGCCAACCTCTCATTAGTGCAGTGGGAATGTTCCCTTGTTTTGTCCAATGAACTATATAGTGAACATATAGTTTGGTATACTAGGTTTGTGGATGATATTTTTTTGTGGCAGGGCACCGAAGTTGAGTTGAACAAATTAATTTGTTATTTAAATGAGACCACAGACTTCCTTAGATTTATATTTAATTACTCTACACATGAAATGTGAGAGTGAGCAAAGACCACCTGAATAATATTAAGACCAGTCTCTATAGGAAGCCAGTTAGGAAAAATAACTTCCTGCACAACACAAGTATGCACCCAAACTACACCAAACGCAATGTAATAAAAGGGTAAGTATTTAGAGTAATGAGGCTATTTAATGACGATGTAGAGTTATATGGAGCACTTCAGAAATTACAGTCTGACTTTTTGGAGAGAGGCTATGATGGACAGATGATTGATAGATGTATAAACGAAGCATGGAAGACCAGGGGTGACCGCTGTAAACCATATTTTAGAGACAGAGTTGTCCCGAATTCTACCAATGATGCAGAAGCCAGTTATGTAAATTTACCCAGTAATGCAGCTGATAATAAATTGAGGATGCCTTTGACATTTGCTAGTAATATTAGTACTGTTTGTGATGTCATTAATAGGAACTGGGGTATCCTTTCTACTGTTGAAGGTCTAAAGGGTGTAATTGAAGCTAAACCAAATTTTATGTTTCGCAACAATAGAACATTGAAGAGTCATTTATGCTATAGGTCTGATGTATCTAGTACCTGGTGTAAATCTGATAGGATAGGCACATATGCGTGCAGAAGTTGCATAGCCTGTACACATGTTCATATAGGCAGGAGTTTTACACACCCACATATGGGCTTTAGATTTAACAGTGCCCATTATGCTGATTGTAAAACATCTGATGTTGTTTATTTTGCTTATGTGTCATATGTTTTTCTTTCTACATTGTTAAAACTAACAGGCAGTTTAAGGGTAGGATACTGGAACACTACAGAGACATTAGAAACAGTAAAGAGAGTAGTGCCCTTGCCATGCATAATAAAAATGAAGGGTCCAATCATACATTGAAATTTTTAGTTTTAGAAATTCTACTTGATAACAGAAGAGGGAGGGATTTGATGAATGACACCGAGGCTGCAGAACAGAAATGGATAATGTTATTCAGTGCTGATAACCCCCCCCACCGGCCTGAATAACAAGGTGTCCTTGAAACCTTTCTTAAAAGTTTGGCCATTAAAACATTAAATAAGCCATCAGTTATCATTCTATACTTATTTGATGTGTTTTTATATATATATATGTATATTTATATTTATTTTTAAGGTATCGCACACAAAATGACTATATTCCCATAAGTATGGCTTAGACGTTATTTGATGTTTTTATACATATATATATGTGTGTGCATATATATATATATATATATATATATATATATATATATACATATATACAAACATAGGTATACATGAAGTAGCTTTATTGCACATATGGTTGATCTTAATAGATTTGTACTTTCTTTGTTTTTTTGTGCGACTACAACATTTTTATATGTTGATTGTTTTTAATAATTTTACATGGAGTGTTTTACACATTTTTATACACAACATTGTGATGATTTTATGTTTTTTTTAGTATAGTTAATATGTTTAATAGAATAATGTTACTGTTGTCTTAAGGAAAGTTAACTGTCCTTAACTGATCCTACTATAAATTGTGTAAGGTATATTCACTTGTTGTCTGATGAAGGGGTTGGATCCCTGAAAGCGCTTACTATCTTAATAAACTACATTGCATTGGTACAGCTGGTGTTTCTTCTTTTGCTGGATGTATCTGAACTTCCCTGTTAAAGACAGGTAGATATGTCACAGACTGGAGTGATGTAGTTTGAATGACGTTTACTTATGATATTATCAGATAATGTTGACCTGTCTGATCAATATGGATACTCAGCAAGATAATATTTAGTGACTGTATTAGTGATTAATACTATATTTTCACTTTGTGTGGTAACTGTATGTATATAAAAGGGTTAAGTGAATTACTACATTTATTTATAGCTTCCTTTTAAAGAGCAATATTAGTGTATTTTAACAGCAGGAATGATATACTTGTTAGGACTGATCACTGAATAATATTTTGAAATGATAAAATTCTGTTAATAATTTGTAAAATATTTACAATTTTCAAACCTTCTAACTCATCAATAAATTTCGATACTCTCAACATCAATTAGAGTGACTTAATGGAGGCACTCTTGTTAAAAGGTGATGTACTAACAATACTGAATATACCAAGCAAATGGTAAAGCAATATTAAAATTATACACAAGGTACACCAGTCATAACTATGTTTTTATTTGTTGTATTATTTAACTTTTGTAGCTGAATGCATAACTGGAATTCATGTGTAGGCATATTTATCATTTAATGAAGAGATAAATACATGAGTGATTGTCAAGTGTTTTACTAGGAATATGGATATCTTTACTGTAAAGGAAACACAGCAATCTGATTTCATTTAGAAACTTCTTATTCCATTTGTAAAGAATGATTCTTGTTTATCTACAGTACCTCGTGTAATAAAATGAAATAATAAACAAATTGTAAATATTATCTTCTTCCTTATTTTAATCTTATGCTGCAGCACCTTAAAAAGTACCACAAACTAAATGTATTTAAGACTTTTTTTTGTTAGCTCTCTTCCTTAGTGCCAACGATATGCTGCACCGACTGTTCTGTGTGACTTGCTTCTTGTGATTACTGTTCAAAAATAAAGTTGAGCCCCTTTAAAGTTATCAACATTACTTACTAGATGAGTTTAAAAAGGTAGAACATAATCTGACTAAATGACAAATAACATTAGGTCTGCTACTGTTAAATGAAAGTTCTTCCCTAATGGAAGAATCCTCACCACACTATAATCACAAAGTGACTAAATAAGTGGTACACAATTTCATTCAGTGAAACTTTAATGGTATATTCAAAAAATCTAAACAGCCACTTTCTCTGATTCCTTTTTCAAATTTAGTACAGAAAGCACTGATTGTTTCATTGAGCCTTAACTTCTGCATCATTAATCTTCTTAATGCTTAATTTCTGCATTCAGAGCTGTTGAAAAGCTGTTGAATATCTGGCAAATGCGCCATGGATTTTACAATGCGTCTGTGGACTTACTGTAGACTCTGTCCACCTCAGTTGGGTATATGACATCAACATGTGCATTAACTTACACTGTAGAACAGTGAAACTGAGATAGTTTGTAGAAGATTCTAAAAGTTATGGAAAAAAGCTTGTGAAAATTGGATTGAAATAATTACTTTTTTTTCTACCAGAATGTGAATTAGTTTTAAACTTCCTAAAACAGTAACGTGCTTCGATGCTCATGTTTTTATAAACTTCAGGATATACTTGTAATGTATGACAGACATTTGGAAAACTGTTTGTCATATTGTAGATACATGTAGCAACAGGTGTGTCAGTTTCTGCACTTTCACACACTCAGTGCTTTCTTTCAGGAAAGGATTTATATTTTTTACTTAAGTCTTTAGATCTGTGTTTTTGGTGTTAGAATTTACAGAAGTCATTCAGTAAACTTGAGAAACCTTATGTAGTCTACTTGCTATGACCATGCAATTTTATAATAATTACACATTTATAAATTTTATAACAATAAGTGGACAGAAGGACTGTAAAAATTAGTACTTGAATGAATTTGTTATTATAAAGGCAAATGATAACACTGCATTTTTGTATTAAATTGCATTTAAAGCATAGTGTTTAAGTTGGCTGGAATTTGCCAATAGAATAAATAAGAGTCACAAAATCACTACACCTGCTCAACCATACCTCTCAACCTCTAAGTGCAAGAAATATGGACAAAGCAAAAAATAATGGGTGGGCAAAGACCCAAAAATAGGGACACATTTGAAACATTGCCCTTTTAAACTTAGAAAGTTGCTAGAATAACAGGTTTATGTTAGCATGCATTTTCTGAAGGATATGATGTCTGAATCTCGAATAAATGCCATTGTTTAATGATTTCACTCCTCAACAATTTGCCAGAAAACTGCACATTTTATGAGGAACAGACCAGAAATATGAGGCCAAATCAGGATATTCTGTGAAAATGTGGACAGTTGAGAGGTATTAGTTGGAAACTTGCAGCTGATTGCTTCTGCGTTCCTGTTGAAGCTGCAGATGAATTGTGTACAGATACACCTGTGCTACTTCCACCACAAACTGATGCCATTCTAATTAACAAGAAAATGTTGGGGAAACCATGACAGCAGGTGAACCAACCCTAGAGTTCCTCTAAGCTCACCTGTGCTACTTCCACCACAAACTGATGCCATTCTAATTAACAAAAAAATGTTGAGGAAACCATGTCAGCAGGTGAACCAACCCTACAGTTCCTCTAAGCTCACCTGTGCTACTTCCACCACAAACTGATGCCATTCTAATTAACAAGAAAATATTGAGGAAACCATGTCAGCAGGTGAACCAACCCTAGAGTTCCTCTAAGCTCGCCTGTGCTACTTCCACCACAAACTGATGCCATTCTAATAAACAAGAAAATGTTGAGGAAACCATGTCAGCAGGTGAACCAACCCTAGAGTTCCTCTAAGCTCACCTATGCTACATCCACCACAAAATGATGCCATTCTAATTAACAAGAAAATGTCGAGGAAACCATGTCAGCAGGTGAACCAACCCTAGAGTTCTGCTAAGCTCACCTGTGCTACTTCCACCACAAACTGATGCCATTCTAATTAACAAGAAAATGTTGAGGAAACCATGTCAGCAGGTGAACCAACCCTAGAATTCCTCTAAGCTCACCTGTGCTACTTCTACCACAAACTGATGCCACTCTAATTAACAAGAAAATGTTGAGGAAACCATGTCAGCAGGTGAACCAACCCTAGAGTTCCTCTAAGCTCACCTGTGCTACTTCCACCACAAACTGATGCCATTCTAATTAACAAGAAAATGTTGAAGAAACCATGTCAGCAGGTTACCAACCCTAGAGTTCCTCTAAGCTCACCTGTGCTACTTCCTCCACAAACTGATGCCATTCTAATTAATAAGAAAATGTTGAGGAAACCATGTCAGCAGGTGAACGAACCCTAGAGTTCCTCTAAGCTCACCTGTGCTACTTCCACCACAAACTTGATGTCATTCTAATTAACAAGAAAATGTTGAGGAAACCATGTCAGCAGGTGAACCAACCCTAGAGTTCCTCTAAGCTCACCTGTGCTACTTCCACCACAAACTGATGCCATTCTAATTAACAAGAAAATGTTGAGGAAACCATGTCAGCAGGTGAACCAACCCTAGAGTTCCTCTAAGCTCACCTGTGCTACTTCCACCACAAACGGATGCCATTCTAATTAACAAGAAAATGTTGACGAAACCATGTCAGCAGGTGAACCAACCCTAGAGTTCCTCTAAGCTCACCTGTGCTACTTCCACCACAAACTGATGCCATTCTAATTAACAAGAAAATGTTGAGGAAACCATGTCAGCAGGTGAACCAACCCTAGAGTTCCTCTAAGCTCACCTGTGCTACTTCCACCACAAACTGATGCCATTCTAATTAACAAGAAAATGTTGAGGAAACCACATCAGCAGGTGAACCAACCCTAGAATTCCTCTAAGCTCACCTGTGCTACTTCCACCACAAACTGTGCCATTCTAATTAACAAGAAAATGTTGAGGAAACCATGTCAGCAGGTGAACCAACCCTAGAATTCCTCTAAGCTCACCTGTGCTACTTCCACCACAAACTGATGCCATTCTAATTAACAAGAAAATGTTGAGGAAACCATGTCAGCAGGTGAACCAACCCTAGAGTTCCTCTAAGCTCACTTGTGCTACTTCCACCACAAAGTGATGCCATTCTAATTAACAAGAAAATGTTGAGGAAACCATGTCAGCAGGTGAACGAACCCTAGAGTTCCTCTAAGCTCTGGCTGAAAATCACAGTCTATAATGCTGATTTAAAGATTTAGCATTGATGGATTTTTTTCACTTAATGGCTGGATGGTTGACTGAAATATTACAGGAAAACTAGTTTAATACAGAACAGGCTACTTAATTATTTATATATTTATTGCACAAGATAATGATCAGCTTCTTCTGTTGAGTTATAATAAGAAGTACTTATTGAGATTTCTAGGTCTGTTATAATCACTACAACATGCACTTTTTAGTCTTCCCCCTCAAATTACAACTGATTGTCTGCTGTTTATAGCCTATTTTCATCTGTACTGAAAGGGTAAGTTATATAAAAAATCTATATCTTACTATTTATCCCAGACAGAATATATCCCAGTGGTATGTATCCTTAGGAACATTGCAACTATTACAGACAAATGATCATTAATAGATACAATGAATGTACAATCCTTCTTTATAAATATCTGATTAGATCCCATCTAGAAAACTGCTGCATACATTTCTGGAAACATCATTTTTACAGCAAAGACATGATAAGGACAGTTCAAAACAGGGCAAAATGGCACATGGTCTACGCCTTAAGCTATATAAAGAGATACTAGAAAGGCTTATGGTGTGGAGTCTAGAGGAAAGGAAGCAGAAGGGATCACTACAAAATACTGTTCAATAACTCAAGCAATCCATAGATTCCAAGTGGGCTAAGAATGTAAATTATGTACCTCGAGGGAGACATCAGAAAGCCCTGCTTCACAGAAGGTGTGGTGAAAGATAATAACATGCTGTCAGAAACAATAATTGAGGGTTCATGAGAGCACAGGACAGGCAGTAAACCACACTTTTTAGGACTTGTGAGGGACAATATGCTAGGCAGAATCTGACATTTATTCAATAAGTAAGAGACAGACTAGTCGACCATGCAGTTGTTACCTGCCACTACTTATGTTTTGTGTATACTAAGTGTATTTCAGTTCTGCAGTTTGCTATACTACCAGATATAACTACTAACTCAATATTTTCTGAGCTTTCATATGGAAATATTAAACATACTGGTCTACTGTCATGTCAAATTGCTGTAAGAGAAGTGTGTTCTTCATTAAAAGAATTCCTTTAAGCTTCACTTAATATTATTAAGTTTCCCGTTTCATTTCACCTGAGGTGTAAACAAGTGTTTATGTAAAATGAATGTCAAAAATACAGATTGCAAATAAAGCAACACTAAACTGCTATAATGTTTACTTTCTGTGTCTCTTGAAGACACTTTTAAACTCGCTTTCTTGACTTAAGCTGTGGCAGTCATCCATGTCTGACGGATTTCTGTTCATAGCTGACAGCATTTCCGTTTTTAAGTGTTTATTAAGATTTGCCACATAATAATTTTACAAAGGAGAAATTGCAGAGTAGAATATATTACCACAGGTCAATAACTTGCCTCATCACAATACCTTAAGAATTAGATAAGTGTGAGTTAAGTCTTTTTAATGGACAGACCTACATCTAATGCTTTGTGAGCAGTGCGCATTGGCAAATAATGCCAACACAACCAATAATATAATAAATTATCTTTGTTGATTGCACAGCCAAGGTTTCATAGGTTCTTGCACTGACCCGTACCTCTCATCTCTGACCACTGCTTATTACAGGGATTCAGTGGAGCCTCACCCTAAAAAAAAACAAAAAAAAAAACAACCCCCCCCCCCCAAAAAAAGAACAGCTAAATCTAACCTGCAAACATTAACAATAACAACTGCCTACCAATGCCTCTACTGATAAGTTTTGGTATTATACTCAAAGTCCCCACTGTTCTTTGTATTCACTGCATGTCTAATTTGTATACATATGTCGGTACAGCTTGTAGGTAGATATTATATATTATGATACCTTTTTCTAGGGCAGTTTCTGTGAAACAATATTCATTTTAAGTCTGGGACCCTACATTTCTTTTATTATTTTCATTTTTGTCTTGTTCTTTTGATGAGATTATGTGGTGGGTGGGAATTGTGCCAAACTCTTCCTGTCCTCAGAGTGGAGTTTTATCAAAGAAGCTTCACTTTGTGACAATTCAGTCAAATAAATTTACAATGGATTTATTTGGTTCTATTAAGTTTGCATTTCACTACGGTCTTCTGATCCATACCTGATCCATATGATCACTCTTAGCATACTTTCCTGATCCAGATAGTCAAGCACAAAATAAATCTGAAAGCTGTGCATGCCCAAGGTTGCTCCATCTTCCTATATTCACAACAATGTATTAAGGTAAAACCCACTGTCTTCACCCTATTAACTAATGCATCTGCACACCTGTACAGGAAGCAAGTATCTTCTATCTAAGCCACTCTCTGGAACAGATCCAAGTGAAAAGGAATAATTACGTTCTACTCTTCTACAACATTTTGTTAGTTCGGAGTAAAAACTTGAACATGCAACTATTTCTACTGCTGCTCAACATATCTCTTGTATCAGTAGTCCAGGTTGTACTCCAAAACTCTTAAAATACGTGTTTAACTGAGTTTCTGAACACAGTTCATAGGAAATAACTACTGTAACGTAGAGGCTATTATACTAACACATTCCAATCAGATGAAAAACGACTAAATTATAGGGCAGCAAACATCTAGTGCATCAAGGCAGTTCTATATTTGATCTGCTACAACCACTGTTTAGTTTAGAAATCTGTCTGCTTTGTGCATTTTTGACATAATAGAAGCTGCCCTCCAAACAGTGCCCAATTTAAGGTGCCCATACGTGTCAATCTGACTCTAAACACAAGCATGGGAGCAGAATTATTTTAATTAAAATGTAGTTTCCTTATTTTGTACAAGTGCATTTTTCTGCTGCTGTTGAATATTTTGGATTGCGGAGATGACAAGGTTACTGGAGCACATACTGCAAATGATGTGCTGAGAGCGAGGACTAGGAACAAGTAGTTACAGTTACTGGAGTACATACTTTCTATCAAATACAATAATCTGTACAGATATAAACACTGCACCTTTAGGTGAATTACTCATAACATAAGCAATGACGTCATCAGGGCCCATAAGAATAGTAGCTAAACAGTATAGACAAAGGCACAAAGAAGCAGAAACAAATCTGTGACAAGGAAAGTCTAGCATGCTTGGCCCATCTCAAATATCGAAACATCATTTCAGCCATGGAAGGGTGCATGATGTCTACAAAATGAAGTGGACAGTCAGTATAGCTGTGCTACTTTAAGAAAATATAGGAATTTTAGGCTATTATATTATCTATAGTTATAGCACAATTTGTATAAATACATTTAATAAAAGCTCTAGTTTATAATGAAGGGATTGTAATTAATATATAAATTAAACTAGTTCTGTCCTACACTGGCCTCACCTCTTTCTCAAAGCTTTTATGATGGGACGTTCTTGGTATGTATGTCACCGTGCTGCTGCCTTGCCAAGGATTACTTATTAAACATTCTGAACCAGTAAAAGTGGTGTTGAACTTTCACGACAAAGACACAACATCTGCTGTTTTGGCAATCAGGTCAACAAGACTATAGAATGTTGGTATTTTTATGAACTCTAGGAAGCAAGAAATAAAACAAGACTATGGTAAATATTTTGTCTGCATTTAATGAGAAAATCCTCTGAAAATCTTTTGGGAGGAATATTGTGAAATGCTGGAATATAATTATTATTATTATTTATTTATTGAATTTTTTTACAATTGAGACTAAGAATGAAGACAGAAATAGTGTATACTTCTATGAGTTTTTGAGGCTTATTCTCAAGTCATATTAAATGTATCCTGAGAAACCTAATGAATAGACTTAACTTATTGCAAAACCATTTTAATCACAAACCCAGTTTGACAATTCAAATATGTATCTTATGTGTCCTGCAAAAAAAGCTTACTGGTTCTCTGCATATATATGATTGTCAAGAAAAAAATAACTCCAATTAAACAAAGATGCTATAAGAAATGCTGAGAAAACAGAATGTACACATAATTAAAAACAACATGACAGTAGAGAATGCCTTAAATATTACTTTAGTAAGGAGAGAACCAAATAAAAATGTACTGGATTAATAAGGAATCTTAATTTGCTATGGCTTGTTACAGTGTACAAAAACAGAACTCTAATGGGACTGGTCCCATGAGAACAAATTGTAGCAAAACGAATGCATTTAGTAGGTGCATTAGCAAACAGCACATACTTCATAACATAAATTTCAGCTAGGAAAGTAACATGCATATGATAGCTGGCATGGCCACTCTAAGACAAGCATCAAAATTGCAATCCATTCAAGTGCCATTTTACAAGGCCCAGTCAATATCATGTAACAGGTCATACACTGTAGCTGCATTTTGCAGACAGAACTGGCATTTTTATTAATTATACTACAGAAGGCCACTGAGGAACATATATGATAACAGAAATATTCCCTGATAAATTGAACATTTGCCCTATGGTGGTGCAAAGAAATTCTTCTAGAAATAGGATGCTCCCATTTAAGAGAACTACCTATTTAGGTAATTAAACCCTTCCCTATGTTTTCACAAAATCCTAGACCTCTTCAACAAACTGTAGGAGGTCAAAGGGATAATATCAAGACCAAAATAATAAAACAGCCATAATGAGACTGATAAAATATTTATATTGTCTGTCTGGTAAATGCCGCAGTTCAAGCGCCTTAGCAAATAAAGAAAGAAAAATAGTAACTTTGTAGTTAATAAAAATCTGTAAAATTGCAGAAACTATGAGCAAGTTAGAGTTCCATTGGAATTCTAATCAGTTACATAAACTGTAGTTTAGATAGACTAGTAGTGGGTCTCAAATTTTCTGAACAGATCTTAAACATGAAATAATTAAGTATATTAAGAAAATTATGCATAATCCTAACTTCTCTGTACCTAATAAAATAAAATAATGGCACACAATATAAAACTGCAAAAATCACATAAGGAGACTGTAACAGATTTCACAGATTGGAATGTTTATATTATCACATTCAGATAGTTGCTATTGTACTGTTACAATGAAGCACATAATTCTTAAATTCTTATGAAGATATTAGTTCAAACACAGAAAAGTTTTTTGTGTTCAGACAATCCATGAACAGCAGGCGGCATGAATTCAAATAGCAACTCAACAGCAATATGACCAGACTTCAGAAAGAATAAATTAAACAGTTCCAAGACCAAAGCACTATTCAGCACATTTACAAATTTAGTCCACACAACTAATTTAGCCTGAGGACTTAAATATTAGATCAAACTGTCCCCCAGTCATTATACATTCAAGTATTACTAGCCATAACTGTCTACCTAAACTACTAAGAGTAAAATTATTAAGACTGCACAAACTTCTATTGCTACATTTGTGACACAGTTAAAATTACAAGTGTGCAAATTGTAAAGTCAATGACTTCTAGCAGTTACGGAAAAAAAAAGCACACACAATATGAAGCATTAGACTGCGGTGGTAGTGCTGCGGTAGCGTTGTCGCCTCACAGACGTTGCCCGTTCGATTCTCAGAGCGTCTTCTGTGTAGCGACATGCGTGAATGGGCATTCCTTCGTTGAAGGTTGTGCGTTAGGCCCGGCAAGCCAGTACGTAAAAATCTGCCAATCATTAGCGGACTGGAGTTCCGCTGTGGCGATCCCTAACCGAGAAAAGCCGAAAGAAGAAGAAGAAGAATATGAAGCATTAATTGAAAGCCATCTGCTGCCATCTTGCAAACAAGTGGAACCTTACAAGAATGGCACATGCAAAATTCCATCCCTCAAACAGCAGACCTGTTTTTTCTTGTGTTTTAGCCATGAAAAAAGAACACACGCTCAGTGGGATCTACCCATTCAACAACATGCAGTAAACAGATAAACCATTTCTGCATCAGAATGTTACCGATAATAAAACAGTGCTTTATCTTGTAGAAGAAAGCACAATATTAGGTTTTCATTGGGAAAATTAACTGGCAGTTTTCACAGGACATGTTTCTATTCCTGTTGCTCTATCCCAATCTTTATCATAAGTTTGTACATAGACAAGCTTACATGTTATCTGTCGTTTGGCCTGCACTCATGGAGAAGCATCTATATACCCTCTTTGTGACTTCTACTAATGTACAAAGTAGAGAGAGAGAGAGACAAAGATGCACTTTGAAACATTACATTGCTAGTAACGGTTACATTTATCTTGGAGTGCACAGAGGAGAAATTCTTGAGTATTTATCTCATGGATACTTAATTAAAAAAAAATGGGTATAGAAATATTGGTGCACCTGGACTTCACTGCATCAGAAACTGCCAAGTATTATCAAGCTCCAATTATTGTCTGAATTGCAAATACACAGGACCCAGTCTCAATGAGTATCATTATTACAACAAACAATCCTCTGCACATCCAGCAAAAAGTAACTTTAACTTGGTTCTCAGGTCATAAATCCAAACAGCTCACTCAGGATTATCCTGGTGGGCCATACATACTCTACATGTAGTTATGTGGTTGACAACAATTTATTCTGTATCAAGTACACTAATACAGTGGCTTGGAGGAACTTGGATTCAGGATCAGGATTTGCAGGTAAATGAACACAAAGCTATTTTTTCAAAGAAAAACAGTGACAAAGCACACACTAATGAACGCAATTTTATTTTTTATTTATTTAACGTTTTTTAACTAGGAAAGTCAGACTTGGAACAAAGCCAATTTTCAGTGGAGGCCCGGGGAGAAACACTCCAGATGCATGTATTTATAAAGTGGGAGGAAACTGGAACACTTGGAGGAAACCCACATGAACGCAGGGAGGACATGCAAACTCATAGGTTCATAGGTTCATACTAGGCTATCTGCCCTAGGGCATTTATAAGCCTAGCCAGAATGTGTTTGGCTTTCGCCACCCATTTTAAATTAATTTTGCTATGCCCTTTTTTAAGGTTAGTATACTGTGCCTCTGTCTAACAGTGACACAGAAGTGATACCCGGGGTAAACTTACGATCTCCCATCCACTCATCAAGATTCCTCTTGAAGAGAGTCAATGAGGGACTCTGCCTAACCTGGACGGAGATTTTATTCCAGAGTGAAGGGGAGCCTCAGGGTTATGAATCTGTCCCTCCAGCATGTCCTATTTATTTCAGTGCTGAGGTTCAAGTCTCTCGAGCGAGTAGCTCGATGGGATTTGGATTTTCTGAGGTGCAGCATGTCCATTAATTCCGGGTTGGACATGGCTTTATACGTCAGGCACAGATCGCCTCTGAACAGGCGGTATGCCACTGAGTAGAGCTGGAGTTTCTTTAACCGGGCAGCATATGGCATCTGTTTGAGCCCTTTGATCCTCTTGGTGAGGTATTTTGGGGTCTTTCCAGTTGCTGCAGGTGTCTGGTAAGGTACATCCCAAAAGGGGCATTGTACTCAATTATGGGCCTGATGAGGGATGAGTAAAGAGGCACGATGACCTCCCTGATCTAGATGTGAATCCCTTCATGATTAGGTGGGCTATATAAAATGTTTTCTAACCACTTTGGTCACGTGGTTGTCAAATGAGAGATTGCTATCAACTTGGGTCCCCAGGTCCCTAATTACTTCTTCGGTACTTAATGGATTACCACCTATGTGGTAATTTGTAGGCACTTTGTTTTTGCCAAAGGGGATGACTATACACTTTTTGGCATTTAGCTTGAGGCCATGGCTCTGGCACCAGTTGTCTGTTTCTATGAGGCCCTTTTGGAGGATGCTTGTGTCGGCTGGAGAGTCAATTATGGTGCCCAGTTTGCAGTCATCTGCGAACTTGGTCAGCCACAGTCCTTCCATGTTGGCCTGTACCTCCGATAAATATATACCGAACAAAAGAGGTCCCAGGACTGAGCCTTGTGGGATGCCACTTGTAACTGGTTTGGAGTCTGACATGGCTCCAGCAATTCTAACCATGTGGGTTCTGTCCTTGAGCCAGTTTGCAACCCATCTAGTGACATAGGGGTTTATATTTAAGCTGGTGAGCTTATCTATAATGCCCGAGTAAGGTATTGTATCGAAGGCTTTTGTGAGGTCCAGGTAGGCTGTGTGGACCACCTTCCCCTCGTCAATGGCCTTGGTGACTGTTTCAAAGAAATCAACCAGGTTTAAGAGGCAGGATCTGCCCTTAACAAAGCCGAACTGGGTAGGATCCAGTGTCTGTAGGTCCCCAATATCTTTATTTATGAGGTCCATGATGATCCTTTCCATAGCTTTGCAGACCAAGCTAGTCAGGCTTAATGGGTGATAGTTTCCAGGATCCGTTGAGGCACCACCTTTGTGGAGAGGGACCACAGTTGCTGTACACCACTCTTTGGGTACATATCCTGTAGTAAGGTTGAGATTGAACAGTAGTTTTATGTTTGGGTTTAGCTCTTCTTGGAGTTCATGTAGGACGCATCCCGGGACACCGTCTGGTCCCATTGATGCTGTGTTTTTTGCTTTGGAGAGGGCGGCTCTTACCTGAGCATCTGAGATGTCAGGGGGGCAGCACTTTGCTGGGATAGATATTTGCCCTTTTGGTGGGGGGGGGGAGAAATTTGCGCTAAACCTGTCAGCTAGGATGTTGGCAATGCCTGTGGGTTCGGTGTATTTTTTGTCATTTTGGACTAATTCTGAGCATATCTGGGAATTACCACCCAGGTTCCTAACATAACTAAAGAAAGCCTTGTGATTATCCTTAGTGTCCTTGTGCAATTTTTCTCTCGAAGCTGGCCTTAGACAATTTTATGAGTG
>NC_056741.1:1106317914-1106322914 GCF_019279795.1 Protopterus annectens
CACTTCATTTTATATGATGTCATAAACCTTAATTAAGCAATCAAAAATAATAAATTTATAACTGCTCATTTAAACCAGGTGGAAACAATCCACCCAGTCTCACAATCCATGATTTCTCTTTTCTATTCAGAATATTATGCCAGCCTGTCTTAAAGCATCTACTGCCCATTATTCTGTCAATAAGAATAAATTTAAAACTAGATGAATTATGTACAATGGTATGTTTATACAGGGTATTTGTCAAATATTTATTTCTAATGTTACTAAGATGTTCAAAAATACGAAGTCTGATGGATCTAGAAGTTTGGCCAGTATAAAATGCCGAACAGGTACATATTGCAAGGTAAATAACCCAGTCACTACTACAATTGGAAAAAGTATTAATAGAAAAAATCCTTGAGGTATTCTTGCTAGTGAATTCCTTCATCTGATAAATATATTTCCAGAAAGAACAGTGCCCACAAGAATAACAACCAACTACCCTAGTCCCATCCAATTTGACTTGTGACAAATGTTCTAATGGTGTATTGCATTTATAATGACTAAAATAACTACCCAAAAATCTTTACTTTGCAAAACGAAAAAGAGCATCTATCTCCTAACAGACCCTGCAATTTGTCATCAGCCAGCAAAATGTCCCAATAATGTTGCACTAAATCTAAAAACCCATGTGTATTCCTACCATAACTGGCAGTGAACCTAATTTTGCTGTGATCCTTCTGATGGTCATGTTTGTTATATTTAAGTAGATCACTTCTAGAAAATTGTTGAACCTCTTTACTAGTTTTAACCAACTTGGCTATGGGATAGGCATGTACTTTGAAACGTGCAATCAGGTCTTGGTCAAAATGCATATAATCCTCCATATTAGAGCAAATCTGATGAACCCTCATAAATTGGGACTTAGGAATGTTGTGGATCACATGCTTAGGATGATAGCTGGAGGCATGTAATAATGTATTTGAATGATGGGGTTTCCTAAATAATGAACTGGACAGTGTACCATCCTGTTGTCTATGTAAGATCACAGCCAAAAAGGAAATAGACACCGGATCATAACTGACCGTGACTCTTATACCCCATTTATTTTCATTCAAATATTGAACAAATTCTTGTAAATATATTTCATCCGATTTCCACACCATCCAGCAGTCATCCAAAAAATGTTGCCAAATGTCTATTTCATCAAGAAATAAATTGTGACTACTATCATAAATAATCATTTGTTCATGATAACCCATGAACTAATCAGCATATATGGGTGCAAAAGATGCACCCATAGCTGTCCCCTTAAGCTGTAAATGACATTTGTTGTTAAAGTAGAACACATTTTTTGTAAGGAAATGTTCTGCCAAACACAAAAGGAAAGTATTAAAACCTGGACTGTATATTGAAATCTTCTCCAACCAGTACTCCAAGACACATAATCCTGCCCAGTGTGGAATACTGGTATAAAGAGAAGTGACATCTAAGGTGCACATCAACCAGTCAGGCTCCAACTGAGTATCTGATACAATATTCAAGAATTCTGTTGTATCCTGTAAGCGTGCCCTGATGCCTTTCAACAGAGGTTTCAAATGCATGGTTAAATAAACTGACAAAGGTTCAGTGAGAGAACTCTTCCCGGAAACTATGGGTCTCCCTGGTGGTTTATTAACATCCTTGTGAATTTTTGGAAGAAGATACAAATATTGCGGTGAAGGATCTTTTATTTTGAAGTAAAATAATGTATATTTATCAATAATGCCTTCGCTGACTGCAGCTTCCAAAAATTGATCTATTTCCTTTTTAAATTTAGGTGTAGGATCAATGGGCATACATGTGTAAAATCTGGCATCCTGTAAGTGTCTGTCAGCCTCCTCAACATACATGGACCAATCCATCACTATGGTCCACCTTTATCTGCTTGAATGATAACAATATTTTTGTTATTCTTTAAACTCTTCAAAGCACCCATTTCCGATGAAGTTAAATTAGGAGGAAAAACATTTTTGTTATGATTAAAGCCAAAATGCAATTCTTTCAAAATACATTTTTGAAAAATTTCCACATTTTTATTCATAGGGGCAATAAAAGTGGATATATGGAACCTAAAGCCACTACTATCAGTATGACCACTATCCAAACCATTTTCTTGGAAATGTAACTTAAGATTAAGCAGTCTGCAAAAAACATATAAATCCTCAATAAAAGTATCTTCCAAAACAAAGAACCCAGGGATAAAATTCAGTCCTTTATTGAGTACCATATAATCAGATTCAGACAAAGTAACCAATGAAATGTTAAGAACATTGTTTTGTAAATTCACTTGGGTTTCAGAAAATTCAACATTGCTTCCAGGGAACCATCTGTGCCTGTGTTTATGTTTCTTACCTCCTCCTCCTTTTCTTGTTAATAAAGGGACTGAACTAATGTCCTGTAAAGAATCACCCTGATCAATAGTGCAAGTTTTCTTACGGGCTGGTGACGTCTCCTGTCTATCAGTTTCTGTGTCATTTTATGAGGATGAATCCTCACCAGAAGTATCACTGACTGATTTCTTAAGGATTGACTTACTCCTTTTCCTCTTTTGACCCAAAGGCAATGAATCTTTTTTAACAAATTTTATACTTTTTAGCACTTTTAACATGTTCAAAGGGCTTCCCCAAGTTATAATGCCTTAAGTCTCTGTTAAATTTATGAATTTTCCTTTCTTTTAATTCTTGTTCAAACTGTAACAGGTCCTCACCCAGTTTGTCAAAACATTGTTTTTAAGTGGGCAAGCCCTCATAAAATTTAGCTTTTTCACAAATCTGAGTCACTTCAGATATATATATATATATATATATATATATTTTTTTTTTTTTTACATTCATAATATTCATGTAAAGTTTTAACAAACTGCATAGAAGCATTTTGTTGAATATCACACCAAGCTGTAAGAAGTGTATCATCAGGTTGACCTACTAAAGGTTTAATCTGGATTATTAACAATCTTGGAGTAATACCCTTTTATAAATATGCCTTAAATAGCCCGAGATGCCATACACATGATCTAAGGGTTTTCATATTTTTATTTAACTGGTCAAAAGTGGAAGTACATATCGACTCCAAAGATGTTTCTCCCCGATTAATACTATTATTTGCAGTCCCAATCTCAAAAACCTGAATATCTTATTTATCAGGTGATAATCCCTTCAAAATAGTTGTTAAATCCATGATTTGCAGAATGTTAAAATGAACCAATATAAAACAATAATATATAACTGACCATGTAACTAACAACAAAATCAACAATGTGGCCAAAAAATATAATCCCATATGGTCATCGCTAACACCCTGGCAACAGATGTTCCTTACATAAAGAATAATACATGATACTTGATGTCCTGTATAAACAACACTATAACTGCTGGTCACTGTGAATGTAAGGTTAACAACACACACACATCCCAAGCCACCCGTTGTTTCATGTACACAACCAAAATATAAATGGAAAAAACATAGGTAAATATGCAATATGCCTGTCAAATAGTTCCTACAAATATGGCATAACAAGTAAATATGAGTACATGTCTCATCATAAACAGAGGGGGTAAAAATTATTTCCAAATAATAAACACACAAACACTGTCCAATAATGTAAAGACCACATATAGTGACCTAATTTGAATTCACCAGTCTTTTGAAACAAAACAAACTGGTTGACTATATCAAAAAGACAGAAATCTGAAAATTACAAAAACATAAGTCCATAAATAAATATTTGTAGTTCACTGGAGCCAGAAACGATGTACAAAACCAAATGACCAGTTGCAGAAGTGTATAAGATGTCTTTGTCCCAAAATGTTGTTATAATGCCAAAACAAAATTCACTGCTGAATCAGCAATCCATAACCTGGTCTGATCAATTATACGTGAAGATACTTCCACGACCTAGAAGACAGTGAATACATTAACCTGCTAATCCCAAACTGCATCGCAGCAAAGAGTATAGTGTCACAGCCAAAAATAATACTGCCTGTATAAAAGGTGAATGACAGATCTGCCAGTATGGAAGCCGAAATAAATGTAGCGAACAGTTTAAAGTGTCAAATTACACCAACAGTAATAAGATGATAAACCCAACATAGGGGCAAAAACAAAAGTAGTGTGCTATTTAAATACTGTAATACGTTCCAACAAGATATCGGTTGGTATTCACCACTTCCAATGCTGGAAACACGTGGAGATATACCATACATCCGTTCACTTCCGAAAACTGAAATAACACCCAAATATAACTTCCAACTCAGGGAAAACAGCTGGTATTCACCTCGTCCGAATTCACTGGTGTTAACAACTCTGTATATGACCAAAACTCATAAAGATGTCCCAGAAATATAGACGCTTGAGAAAAATGCCAAATAAACGCCCAAATGCACTTCCCCACTCCGAATCAGAAAACATGGGCAAATGGTCACCTCATATGAACAGGCTGAGTATTCCTCTTAAGAAAAATCATATAAGTGGAGAATGAGTCTCAAAGTAGAGCTGCACACAGAAACTCCATTCCAGTAAATGCCACCAGCAGAATGAAAAAAAGCACGTAAGCAACCACAAAGATTCTGCACGGATGGCAGGTGCAAAGGCTCAAAACAGTCAATGAACATGCCAAAGAACAGCCAGCACCAACTGGAAAGGAAGTTTAGTACATGAAACCAAAGTCAACAAACCGGTTTCAGCCCAGTAGCCTTTTTCAATGTATAACACTGACTGTAGTCACCTCATTTTATATGATGTCATAAACCTTAATTAAGCAATCAACAACAATGAATTTATAAGTGCTCATTTAAACCAGGTGGAAACAAATCCACCCAGTCTCACAATCCATGACTGTGGTTGCTTACCTTTTAAATATTGGTCTTACAAACTTAGAAAGTTGATAGAAAAACAAGTTTGCATTAGTATGAACTTTCTAAAGGATATGAAGTCTAAAGCTCAAATGTCTGCCATTATTTGCTATCTTAAGCTTCAATGAA
>NC_056741.1:1106330414-1106415414 GCF_019279795.1 Protopterus annectens
AAGAGGTTCTCCCGTTCGATTCTCGGCTGGAGTGCCTTCTGTGTGGAGTCTGCATGTCCTCCCCGCGGTTAGGTGGGCGTTCGAAAGACATGCGTAAATGGGCGTGCCTTCATTGAAGGTTGAACGTCAAGCTGACACCTCGGCATTCATCAAAATCTACTGCCAATCATTAGTGGACCGGAGTTCCGCTGTGGCGACCCCTAACCGGGAAAAGCCAAAAGACAACAACAACAACACAGATATATATTTATATTTATAGTGTTCTAATTAGATGTCTATGTTTAGATAGCTATGTGTATTTTGTTCTTATATTTATCTAGTTAGCTCCTTTTACTTATCTACCTATGTATATGATTTTAGTTCTTGTTACAGACCTGATGAAACCTTTATTGCAATAGTTAGTTGGTAGTGATTTTAGTTAAAAGTCAGTCTTTTTATACATATGTTATGCTTTTCTTGATATCTGATTTTGGCATGTGGTTGCAAATAGATAGGTGGTATTTTCCTTAAATAGGGTTTAGTAGTGTGTGGGTACTTGCTTGAGCCCTGTTTATATTGTTTGCCTGGAATAGGCTGGTTTAAAACAATACATATATTTTCCACACCTACTTCTAAGTGTATAAATGCTGATATGTTTATCATTATAAAGTATTTCTGATTTTTTGTTACTGAGGATTGCATGTCTGTGAGGAATAAAGGCTTGTTGCTTTGGAACACTACCTTGGTTTCATGACTTTTGGAAATTATTGTGACTGAGCTCATTAACAAAGTTTTAAGACTACTAGTTTTACTTTTTTTGTTGTTTAATTTCTTCATCTGTCCTACAGTGTGCATCCTGCCACCTGTCTCAGGCACTTCATCTCCGTCATCAACTGCTTTATCTTCACCACCAGGTTTCTCCACTATACAGTAGTACTGTTCACACCACTGTGTTATACAACTGACTTTATAACTTCTTTGGCATTCTTCTGTCATTGTAAATTTACAAAGGTAGTGTCTGCTGTGAACAATTAACCTAGACACCAAAAAAAAAAAAGGTATCTAGCAGCTGTTTGGAAAAAATAAGCACACCGTAATAATGTTTTCAATGTCAATTTTAGTTCAGTGCTTTCATCTCAAATCCCAGACCTTATCAGAACTAAGTATGAAGTAGAAACACGTTTTTATAAAATAAACATCTAATCTCAAAACATGTTCCCATCACATGACTAATTATACCATACAATACATAAGGACATTAGAAACAATTTGCCCAAGATTTTCCAGGCAATGGAGGTACTGATAATTGTGTACTGTTAAAGACTTGCTGGCTTTGTAAATCCTCACTTCCATGATGACTCTGATCAAAAATACATGTTTAGTCAAAGATGAGGTGCTGAAAGCACAACAGCAAGTGGTCAGACTTTTGTCAGATGATATAAGAATGTCATTTGGTCTTGATACATGTGTAAAAGCAACATTTAAATCAGAAGAGCTGCAGCACCAAGAAAATAGCAATCTGGGACAGGAACGTGATATAAAGGAACTTGAGCGGGAAGGAGTGTATAAATACTTGGGAACTGATGTAGGACCAACAATAAAACATGAACAAATGCAAACAAAACACAGTAAGGAATATTTTAGAAGACTAAAATTAATACTGAAAACAGTCCTGATATCTAGGAACAAAGTCCAAGCTATAAACTAATTTGCTCTTTCTGTTCTAACTTATAGTTTTGGGGGGCTTGATTTGTCCCAAAAGGTATTTGATCAGATAGACAGGAAAACAAGAAAAATGCTTCAGGCTTATCAAATGATATATAAAAATCAGTGCATACCAAGATTTTATATTCCCTGATCTGAAGGAAGTATGGACCGCCTAAAAACTGATTCCATGTATAGGTCTGCAGTCGTAGGACTACATACATATCTGCTCACCTCATCAAATCCAAACATAGTAAACGGTTTAAAACATGAGGAGAACAAGTCTAAGATGACTTTCCTGCTTAGTTTAGTAGAAGCATATCAGTGTCACAGGAATGAAACTCAAACCAGAAGTAGATAAAAATCAGGCAGCAGCTTAATGTGCCAAAAAAAAGAAAGAATATAGGGAGAAGGATCAGATGAGATTGTGTGGTGTTCCTGCACCTAACCTCTAAAACTAGCATTTTTAAATTAAGGTTTTCTGAGTGCACTCTTGTGGCAGAAGTGTAATGTAACAGACCTATGTGAGTTGTGACTGCTGGCTGAAAGCTTATTGTATGTTTTCCTTATTGGTCTGTAGGCCTTGCAGTTATAATACTTGTTTTCTGATTCTATATAAGCCCAGTGTTTGTGTGGATTTGTACTCAACTTCTCAGACCTGCTCTTGGTTTGGCTACTTCACCTGAGAGTTACACAGAATCTGCTGCATCTAAAACCATCTAATGCTAAAAGAAAGAAAATAATTATCATTTTGTACTTTTGCTGATTATTTCTATTGTATTTCATAAGAATCATGTATTAATTGCTACATTTCTTGCACTTTAGTAGTGTTTCAAAGCTGAACTGTTTCCACTGCTGCTGTAGTACTTAATTGCATTGTGTCTGCTGGTTTTACAGGTCAGGTGTATCTAGACTGCGTAGTTTCCCAGAACTTGAGCTCTAAAACCAGCATTTTTACATTGTGAGGGGTTTCCCACTGCACTCTTGTGGAAGAAGTGTGATATAGCAAACCCATCTGAGTTGGGGGCTGCTGGCTGAAAGCTTAGTGTGTGTTTTCTGATTGGCTGTAGGTCTTGCTGTTGTAAAACCTATTTTTCTGATTCTATATAAGCCTAGTGTTTTCCATAGGCTGCTCTCCTTACAGCTGCATTTAGCTGTGCCCTGTATAGATGCAAATGCTTTCAAGTTAAACTTTACCTTAGAATAACTATCTCTGCAACCTTCCCCAGGCCCCCTGCTGCTCTAGGAGTATCTGAGTTGCATGCAGAGCAGCATCGCCTTGTTGGATCACTGCAGTTCACATTGAGTTTAGCACCCATTCTTCATCCATGTGCTATAATCCCAGTCCAATTAAATCTCCCTACTCTTCTCCCTGGTTAATCCCACAGTAGAAAAGCTGAAGGCATGGATAGACACTTCCCTGCTATCTCTGTTGCCAGCCTGGTAGACATGGGCATCCAGAGGCAATGTAGCAAATGTCTCATATATAATGACAACCACTTAATCCTGAAACAAACACAGTATGTGAGAGATAGTTACACTATGAAAACTGAGACATGACTCTCACATACTGACAAATCAAATAACAAACAGGTTAGCAGCACATGGACATCATTTTCCTCACTAAATAGGGCCTCAGCACATAAACCCACATATGTGGAGGTACTCATAAGTAACTTACCAAAACCTCAGAGGCCTCCTGTATGCTGCCCTCAGAAACCACATGCAAACAAACCAAGTCATCACCAACCACTGCACATAAAAATACACATCACAGTGTCTCCACAAGCAAGCCACTAAGGCGAAACACCACACATTCAAACATTTTGGTCATAGAAGACTCCATTATGAGACACACGGATGCCACCCCCCCCCCCCCACACACCAGGTTGGATAAAGAGAGAGTTACAGTCAGTCGCCTGTCACGGGCCAGGATTTGCCAGATCATGCAGGCACTCAGGTCACTCAACCACAAATATGGACACAGTCATAGTCCATGTGAGTGTGAATGACCTGAGATATACCTCCCTAGACTATGTGAAGAGAGACATGATTCACCTCTCTGAATATGTGTCACAGGCTGGTATGGGCCTGACATTGAGCAGCATTCTACTCTCACCAAGAATGATACCATAATACAAACAGAAAATGACTGACTTCAATAATTGGCTTAGCTACTCGTGTCATTCCTTGGGGATCCAGTATTTGTCAGCCAGAGATGACATAATCAACAGACCAGGGTGCTTTGCCAGAGATGGTCTGTACATGTCCCCACTAGGCTTTTAAATACTGGCCAAGGCATTTTCTACCCCCATAGTGCTAAACCAGTAGACCTACCAACATAACAAATTCTTCTAATACCAGGCTGAAGGTACTACTGCTCAATGCTAGGAGTCTTAACAAGAAACTGCACTCACTAGAAGCTCTCCTCAACCTGGAGAATGCTGGTGTATGTGCAGTTACAGAGACATGGTTCAAGGCTATAGTGCCTATCACACATTTAGACTAAAAATGAAAGATGGGGGGTGTTTCCATTTAAAAGAAAAAAATCACACCTCTAGATTGGTCAAGCAGGATGACTCAATTGAGCTAATCCATGTCCAGCTGACCATAAGCAAAAATCCACCACCATATCATCACTAGCTATAGGTTCCCAACCATGAACCATGACAACTACTCCACATATTTGAAGTTACAAGAATCACTTACCATTCGGCTCAACACACTAATCATGGTTGATTTTAACTGTACTACCACAAACTGGGAAACACATGACCGCTAACATGCAGGCTCTGAGATTCCTCGACTTTTTCAGTGCAAATGCTCTGGAACAGCTGGTCTGAACTCACATTATGGGTTCAAATATCTTTGACATAGCACTCACAAACATGGGGAAGCATTCCATCCCCCAGTGTAATGTTCTCATTGGTAAGATTGGATCATAAATCAATCTCTTTTGAAATAAATGTAATGGTAGAAGTCCCATCAAACCCTAAAACCCTAAGAGGTTTTCCAAGGCAAATTATCATCTATTAAGTGATAGCCTAAGTAATTTTAAAGGTCCCCCTACCCCAGAAACACGGACGTCTATGCAGAGGTATACATGGATGCCCTATACACTTAACCAACTGCATAGACATTGCAGTATCTGACTTAAGTAAACCCAGGTCTAGCCAGAAAAACAAATCAGCCTGATTGACCCCTGGCATTAATAGACTATACAACGGAAGGAAGAAATTCCTGTCTAGAAGTAAGTGGGAGAGGGCACAACAAAGAAAAAAAAATCCCTCATTAGTCTCAACAGGCAAATCAGGGAACGAGTCAAGTCTTCATAAGGTAAATACAAGACTAAAACAGCCTCCAAAGCAAAGGATAACCACAAAACATTTTTTAATTTTGTCTGAAATCTTAAGAGAAACACTTAACAATGTGCTGAGTTGGCTGCAGTTGCACTACCTATACCCAACCAGAAGAAATAGCAAACCTGCTGGCCAATAAATTCAGCTCAAATTTCACCCCTTATCACCTCTGGTCATTCCCCATGAAATACCCCTACCATTCCTGTGCCAGTAATCAAAAATGAATAGGTCATCATTGCACTTTCTAAAGTTAGAAACACGGCATCAAAGGGACTTGACGGAAACCCTGGGTGCCTATTAAATAGCTTGAAGCATGACCCGGCAGACCCACTCAGACCTCTATTTGACCACAGTCTCCGGACAGGCTTTGCTCCAGTAGCATGGAGGAGAGCAGGCAGCAACAGTCATCCTTCTACACAAGGGGGCACCATTAATGGACCAAGGAAATTACTGACCCATAAGTCTGACTAGCCTCATATGCAAGGCTACGGAAAGGATAATCATGGACCTGATTAACAAGAAGATAGGGAATCTCCAGACTCCAGATCCATCCTAGTTCTGTTTCATCAAGGGCAGGTCCTACCTGCTCAGTCTGGTGGACTTCTTTGAGAAGGTCACCAAGGCCATAGATGAGGGTAACACAGTGCATACAATCCAATCTACCTTGACCTGACCAAGATATCTGGCACAATACCCCACTCGGGTATTACATATAAACTCATAAAACTGAGCATAAACTGCTGCATCACCAGATGGATAACCAAAGGACTCGTGTTGTTAGAGTGGGGGACTCCACATCCAGCAAGAGGCCAGTCACCAGTGGAGTACCACAGGGCTCAGTGCTCCTCCTGTTTGGGATGTACTTCTCAGATGTCAAGGTAAATGTAGATGGTCTTTGACTGGCCATGTTTGCTGATGACTGCAAGTTGGGGACAGTCACTCACTTCCCAAATGATGTTAATATCCTACAGAAGGTTCTGACACAGACTAATGACTGGTGTCAGAGTCATGGCCTCAAACTAAATGTGAAGAAGTGCATAATAATACCCTTTGGGAAATCAAATACCTCTGCAAATTGGAACATTGATAGTTCCCCCCCCCCAAGACTGGATTCAGTGGTGAGTGATCTGGGTACTTAGATAGATAGTAACCTGAACCTTGACCACCATGTGTCCACAGTGGTAAGGAAATTCTTCCATGGGGCTCAGAGTTGAAGTAAGGGCATGGTATCCAGATTTAAGAATGTTACAGTACCACTGTACTTGGCCTTCATCAGACCAATAATCTAGTACAATGCACCCTATGATATACACCTCACCAGGCACCTGCAACAGTGGTTGTGGCCTCAGAGGTTTCTCACCAAAAAATACAGGTTATAACCAACATGGCATATACGGACTGATTAAAAGCCCTATCACTGTATTCAGTTTCCTATCCATTACTGAGGGATGATCTGTGCCCGATTATAAGGCAGTCTCTGACCCAGCCCTCATGGAAATATTGTATATTCACAAAACTAACTGCTTGTAGGTTACCCATCCAAAGATCTAAACCTGATCTCTGGCCTGAATAGACTGTGCTGGAGAGACAGATATGTGTCTCAGAGATTGCTCCTCATCTGGAAGTAGCTTCCTATTCAAGTAAAGCAGAGTCCTTCTGCGACCATCTTCAAGTGCAAACTGGACCAATGATGGGAAATCGCAAATTTAGTCCTGAGTGGCATCCATGTCCCTTATGGACAGTGGCAGTCTGTAAAAACTGTCAAAGCCCTACTTGCTGGCCCTTGTTATCTTTCCCCTAGGGATAGAAAATTGGGCAATATCTCAGTAAAACTGGCTAGGCTTGTAAAGGCTTTTGAGCCATTAGCCTAGTAATCTCCTATGAGCCTATAAACCTATGAGAAGGTACGAAATGTGAAAAAGGCATAAATATAATTGCAAGTATAGAAAACTTCTGGAACAGCCTTATGTCAATCAGATTGTTTTGCAGGAATAGTTAAGAAGAGGGGAATTTAAACTAAAAGGTGAAAGGTTAATACTGGCAGCCAGGATAGCGAACTATGTTTATAAAGCACATTGAACATGTGGGAGAAACAGACAAATGCAGGTTGTATAAAACAGAACTGGAAACAGTTGCACATCTTATTACTGGGTGTGATACACTAATGGCAGAGGGCCTGTATCCTGAAAGGAATAATAATGTGGCAAGACTATTGCACTGGGGATTGTGCAAACATTAAAATACTAAAGTAGCTGAGAAACACTGGAAACATGAGCCACAAAGCATTACAGAGAATGATGAAATTTATATCATATGGAATCACCTATTACTAAGAATTTAAAAAAATACATGTGAGAAAACCAGATATAGTAGTCCATAAAAAGAAGTCAAAAGTAGCATCAGTCAGTTGAAATTGCTATGCCCAGTGATTACAGTGTCTTACATACAGAGAGACACAAAGTCATAAAATACCAGGATTTGCAGGCAGAAATGAGGACAATGTGGAAGAGGGATATCCAGACAGTTCCAATAGTAGAAGGAGCAATGGGTCTCATAAAAAAAATTACAGTTGTATTTAGATATGCTACCAATACATGTAACTCTGTATTAAATGCTGGAGGAGCTATTTCTGGGCACATTGCAGGTGCTGTGAAGAGTACCTTTGGCTAACATCAAAGACTGAAACAATACTAATTTCATGAACTTTAATCATACTTTGACTTAGGAATGGGGTCCATTCCCATCATCATATTAGAAACCCAAAAGACTTGGAGAAATGAACCCTAGGATTAAACTAATATCAAGTAAGGAATACTTGAGATGACTAAAACCAATACTGAAAACAGCCCTGACATCTAGGAACAAAGCCCAAGGTATAAACCAATTTGCTTTTCCTGTTTTAACTTACAGTTCTGGTGTGATTGACTGGCCCCTAAATGTATTTGATCAGATGGACTGAAAAACAAGAAAAATGCTTCGTGCTTATCAAATGATATATAAAAATCAGTGTATACTAAAATTATATATCCCTCATCCTGATGGAGGTATGGGCCTCCTCAAAATTGATTACATGTATAGATCTGCAGTTGTGGGACTGCATACATATCTGCTGATCTTACCAGATCCAAACATGGTGAAACATTTAAAACACGAGGAGAAGTCTAAAATGACACCCCTGCTTAGTTTAACAGAAGCATATTCATGGCAAGTGGGACTGGAAATCAAGTAAGAAGTAAACAAAATTCAGGCAGTAACTGAATGTGCCAAAAAAGAAAAGAAAGAATATAAGGAGCGGGATCAGATGAGCAGGCAAGAAATGTGGAAAAGGCATAAATATTGTGGTAAGTACCGAAAACTTCTGGAACAACCTCATGTTGATTAGGATTGATGCAGGAATTGTTAAGGACAGGTGAACTTAAACTAAAAGATGAAAGGCTAATTTTGGTGACCCAGGACAGTGGATTACATATACGCTGGTTTACAAAATCCATTGAACATGTGGGGGAAACAGACAAATGCAGGTTCTGTAAAACAGAACTGGAAACAAGCTGCATATCTTACTGTTGGGTGTGATACACTGATGGCACAGGACCTGTATATTGAAAGGCATAATAATGTGGTAAGACTTTTTTACTGGGGAATGTGCAAACATTACAATATTAAAGTAGTTGAGAAGCAATTGAAACATGAGCCACAAAGCATTGCAGAGAATGATTAAGTGCATATAACATAGGATCGCTCATTGCCAACAGTTCAGAACAGTTCAGAAAATAGATGTGAGAAAATCAAATACAGTAGTCCATGGAAAGAAGACAAAAGTAGCATTGATAACTGAAATTGCTACAACCAGTGAATACAGTTTCTTGTGTACAGAGAGCTACAAAGTCATAAAATAGCAGGATTTGCAGGCAGAAACGAGAGCAATATGGAAGAAAGATACCCAGACAGGTCCAATAGTAGTAGGAGCAATGGGTCTCATACAAAAAATGTACAGTTGTATTGAGATATATTATCAATACAAGTAACTTTGTATGAATTGCAGAAGGAGTTAATTTAGAGCACATTGTGGATGCTGCGAAGAAAACTTTTGGCTAACATCAACACTTGAAACAGTATTAATTTCATGAACTTTAACCATACCCTGACTTAGGAATGAGGTCCATTCCCATTATGGTATTAGAAACAACAGACTTACAGAAATTAAACCCTGGATTAAACTTGCTAAGTGATATCCTGCATCTTTTTATATGCTATGCTATGTATACTCAAAATACAGATGCACAGGGTTAATCTGCTCTGCGTTTACAATCAAATGATCAACACATGAGTCATAGCAGGTCCTGTGGAAAAAGCTGAATACATGTGTTCTGACAAACTGTTACTCTTCCTTATTATAAATCAGTATTACCTCATTTTATTTCTTTTTTTTTTTTTTTTACTATTTCTCAACATAGAAAACAAAAAAATGTTGATCATAAAATGCTTGCCAGAGAGCACAAACTCACAAATCTAACACATTTTGATATCAGATATGTTTCTTCTTTGATTCCCTGCAGACTGCTGTGTCAGAGATACTCGGTAAGCAAACTGGTGTAACTAAGGAAATAATTTTTTGAGCTATGATACAGAATCGGAATTGCGTAGAAATATTAAGGCCTTGCTAAGTCTAATTATGATGGCTGCCAAAAACAAGTACCAGAAAATGGAAATCAAAGTCTAAACAATCTTTACTAGAAGTAGTGACTATAGTTTGTGTATTTCGGCTTTTCCCGGTTAGGGGTCGCCACAGTGGAACTCCGGTCCACTAATGATTGGCAGTAGATTTTTACGTACCGAGTTACCAGCTGTGACACACAACCTTCAACGAAGGTATGCCCATTCATGCATGTCTCCACACAGAAGACGCTCTAGCTGAGAATCGAACCGAACAGCGTCTTACTGTGAGGCGACAACACTACCGCAGCACCACCACCATAAAGATAAAACAACTGGGACTGTTATCTTTAGAAAAGGGTAGCAGCAAATTACAAAGGAAAAAAATGAACTTGTGGGAACAATATATGTAGAGGAAGAAAGAGGTTTAAAAGAAGGCATGATTTGAATGAGCTGTGTAATGTTTGACTGACAATGACTGCATAAGTTATAAGTAATGTATGTTTGCAACTACAATTATGTCAACATGGTGTGTGATATATAATGTTTGCAGCTAAAATGATGTCAATATGGTTTGTTTTCATTTATATAAATGTATGTTTGCCTATGTCATATGTGATAATTTAATACAGATGTTTCTTGTTAAAAAAAAAAACAACTTAAAATGGTATACCCAACAAATAAATGAGAGTAGGAATTTAGAATGAAACCATAAGTTCTAAGACAGATTTACTGAACAGTTTGTCAAATCAAACTTGATGAAAGGTCTAAACAGACAAAACATCCCTTTAATTCCAGGACTACCACAAACCTGAGTCACTTTATTTATGTTTTGTTTATAAGCTTTTGGCTTATTATTTTTTTTTTTAGTTTCTGCCTTTATTTTATATACTCTAGCTATTCACACAGCACTTTTAACTGAACACTCATAATTTGATTTTTGCCCTGTACATATCCAGTGTTTTAAATATAAACCGTGGCTTAACTTTCTCTGGGCATCCTGCCTATGACTTCATCACTTACAATATAACAGACATTTCTGTCTCTTAGCACTAAATCATACAAGTCATCACTCTCACTGTCTCCTGCTCTCTTTCTGAGCTCAGTTACATAAGCATATATAGTTTCTTGATCCTTTTGATTTTTGGTAAAAAATAAATGACTTACATAAAGAAAGCTTTTCATTGGCTCTCAATTTGCTTGTGAAATATCTTCCAAGAGAACAGGGCAGATTGGGATTAGCCAATTTGAAGGGGTATTTCAGAGCAACACAGTTAAGGCTCTTATACATAGCACAAGCAGAAAACTATAATTCAAAGTAGAAAAGGATGATGATGAAACAGGAGTGAAGCTGAAGAAACAAGGAGAGACTGGGATTTTGGATGCAGACCTTTAAGGAGAATAACAATAATCATACATCATACAGAATATTATATTCATAAAATAGCAAAAGTAATCTGAGAACTAAGCCAACATGGGAATGGAGAAAGGAGATTCTGCCGATAGGGATGTCTGCAATTAGGGATACAGAAAATAGGCAAGAGTGGGCTGGAATTTATTGGAAAAAATGGCAATGGAACCATGGTACTGGGAGCAAATAATTAGAGAGGGAAAGTCAATAGAATGGGAAGCTGCCAAGAATTTGATTGGACTGTAGGTTAGAGATTGCCTTCCCCAGCAAGGATTAATATCAGAGTATAGGCAAACAGAAAGAAATAGGGGGTCCTAAATGAAAGACCAGCACAGGTACAGGTTTTAGAAGAACCTAGAACAGAAGCTGCCATTAAAAAAAGGAAAAATTATTACAGCATATAAAATATTGCATGATAACTATTAGAATCAATCAGAGAAGGTTAGAAAGGATTGGGAAGAGAGATTGTCTAAGCAATTTAGAAAAAAACAATGGGATATATATATATATATATATATGTAACAAAGCCTAGAAGATTTAGAATCTTTGTTTAGAAATGTTTACATAGTTATGTTTATACTCCAAGTACACTCCAAGGAATATTTCCTCAGGTAGACAGCAAATGTTGGAGGTGATTGGGAAAAAACAGGTAACTGGGAAGATATTTTCTAGGAGTGTAATGAGTTGGCAGATTTTAAAGATTTAGACTGCTGTGTCAGAGATGCTGGGTGAGCAAATTGCTTTAACTAGGGAAATGATTTTTTGAGCTATGATACAGAATTGGAATTCCTTAGCGACAGTAAGGCCTTGCTGAGTCTAATTATGGTGGCTGCCAAAAAAGCAATTACTACAAAATGGAAATCAAAATCTAAACCAACTTTACTAGAAGTAGTGAATATAGTAACAGAAATAAAAGAACTGGAATTGGGATCTTTAGAAAAGGGTAGGAACAAATTACATAGGAAAAAATGGGAATTGTGGAAAGACTACATTCAGAGGAGGGACAAGATTTAAAACAAGGCAGGATTTGAATGAGCTATGTAATGTTTGATTGACAATGACTGGATAGATTATAAGCGATGTACAATGTTTGCAACTACAACTGTGTCAACATGTTTTGTAATGTATAATGTTTGCAACTGGAATTCTGTCAGTTTGGTTTTGTTTTCATTTATATGAATTTAAAATTGCCTATGTCATATGTGATAATTTAATAAAGACATTTCTTATTAAAAAAAATTATTGTGAAGTATCTCTCATTAATGTTAGATGGTCTTCTTCCTATTTAAAAGTGTTAAACACCATCATGTCTTCCTCACCTGTGATATGTAAGAATGCACACTGGACTTTCTCCAGGTTCTCTGCAATTCCACTCACTGTGACAGGTGCCTCAAACTTCTAAATCCAAAGTATTCAGTTTTCAAACAAGTTACATTGCAGTTTCAGGGATATTGGTAGTTGTAAGACATTGAAGAAAAGATATGCTGAGCCAAAATGAAAAATCAATTTTTGCTGGAGAAAACCAAAAAAAAGATTAATTGTTCAGTGTTTTTCCATACAAAATGTAAAAAACATAATTATTTGATGACAGTGAGAAATGTAATATGGAAACATTATTTTTACTGATTTTAGTATTAAACTATGGACAAGAGTTATTTTCTCAAGCACTGTGATGAAAAATAATAATCTGAGTATTGTTTGGTGAAACTGTGCTTTGAAGTGCGAAAAAGTAGCTGCTGCACATGACCATGACCTAGAACAATTTATAAATCTATGAATCTCCATCTGAACCTATGTCACATTTTACAATACTTTTTATTTTAATGAAAACCCTCAACAACAACAAAGAAAAACACTCCCTCAGAACACCCCCATAATTAATTAATTTAAAACAAACATGGAAAACTATCTCCATCTTCAAATAATTAAGTTTAACTCTCCTGGTAGGAACAATTGTCCCAAAAACGACAGTTGCACCCAAGTATTAATTAACCTAAAATTAAGGTTATCCATACTAAAGTACATGTTAAAGACTGTTCTGCTACTTATATTAATTGTTGTCTGTTCTGTTTTATCTTTATTTCCCTCCCAGGTGTGAAAATCAGCTTATATGCTTTCAGAAAACATTAACTATTAGCCTTATGAAAAAGTGTACTGGCTATCTGTGTGTGTGGCTATAAGTGTAGTCAGCCGCTCAAAGATTGTTTTTTTCTGACATTTCTTCAGTTACTTGTCCAAACCCTGTGGGCTCACTCCTCTCCCCTACCCTCAATTCCCACCCACCCCAGGGGTCCTAAACTTATACCTCCAAGGCCACACCTCCAATCCTAATAATCCAATTACATCCCCCTACTCGTTAAAGTACTAGATTATAAACTTCCAATAATATACTGATGCTGGTTAAAATTACTAAGTACTAAACAGCCAATTTACATACTTTACTCTTTAAAATACTAAGAACCTAAGTAGGACCTCCCTCCTACCATCCTCTTTACTAATCCTTACCTCCTAGTTAGTTACTTACATAATTCCCCTCACAATGCCAATAATACCCATGTCAAGATACATAAAACTATTTATTTTGTTTGCACTCCTACCTTTGCTATCAATACCTTATATCCTAACTAACTATGAACATCAAACCTTTACAGACTTTTACAGTCCCTTTAAGCAAACTTCCCTGCCAATTCAGGCAGCCTCTCTACACGACATAAGCATTAGATCAACACCCACCTATCTACTACCAAAGTATCTTCCATTAGTCTGCATTACTTATCAACAAGCCAAGAAAACACAAAGCATATGCTGCAAAATCCTAAATATCACACGTAGACATCAAAAACACACCCTACTAGATGGTGATATTCATCCCAACCCTGGCCCTAACACCACAGGCACCACCGACATCCACAAATTAAATCCCTCCACCTCTTATACCCCTGCAAGACCAGCTAACTCTCTCTTTATAGCATATCTCAAAATACATAGCTTAAACAATAAAGTTGCCCACCTCCATGCTCTCTTAGACATAGGATGTCAAAGGAGTGTACATCTAACAGAAACATGGTTAAATCCTGTAACCCAGGATATTGAAATCACCCCACCTGGATACAATATCTTAAGAACAGACTGCAGAACCAAAAAGGGTGGGGGTAGCTATACTTTATAAAACAGAGCTACAAGTTACCTCATTAGATATCCAACCACCTTCAATTAGTAATGCTGAAATCCTTATTTCTATACTCCAGATCAGTGCCTGTAAATCCATCTATATAATATGTGCCTATCTTCCTCCTGGCAATAACATCAACACCCTTGAAAATATCCTTTGCTGGCTCTTTAATAACTTCCCACAAGAAGCCATAGTGTTGGGCAACTTTAATATTGACTGGAATACCTGAACTTCACCCAAGCATACTACCCATATAAACCCTTATGGCTTTTCCCAAACTATTACCTCCCCCACCATGATCCATAAAACCAACAATAAAGAAACCACCTTAGACTGGATACTAATAGTTATCCCCGTACATATAAAGCAGGTACCCTTCCAGATGACATCAGTGACCATTCACTGACCTATATAATCAGACAAAAGATCAACACTCCCAAACCATCCATATATAGAACTATTTGATCCAACAAAAATTTTAATCCTGATAGAGTCCAAACTGAACTTAATACATGTGATTGTTCACCCCTAAAACACCTTCAATTAGATGAAGTAGTGTCTTACTTTAATACCAAATTTTTAGGAATCCTAGACTACCATGCCCCTACTCGCTCTGTCAGAAATAGGACTAAAATTGCTCCATGGCTTACAAAAGAGACAAGGAATAAAATTATACTAAGAAATAAAATCTGGGCCAAATGGTGAACAACTAAAAACCCAACAGATCATCAAATATTAGACCGCTGAGAAATGCTACCAAAAAATAAATACTTCTAGACAAAAAAACTTTTACTATCATATCCAGCAAACTCACCAACATAAATCACAAAAATTCTGGACATGTATAGTCTCTTACATCCTGCTCACTCCAAAACACCTACCCCATCAAGCTCCACACATGAGAATCCCAAGCATATTGCTGATGCCTTTAATACCTTCTGTACTGAGGCGGTCCAATCTCTAGCTAATTCACTACCACCTGTTACCACAAGTGTGTCATCTGTCACAACTAGTTTACCTCCCTCATTTCATTTACAACCAGTCCCAACATCCCTCATCTGCACTTTTCTTCAAAAACTCAAACCATGTGCCTCCTCTGCTGACCTTCTACCAGCAGAATATCTGCAAATAGCTGCAAAAGTTGTAGCCTTTCCTATTTCCATCCAAATAAATAGAACCATTACTGAAGGAACCATCTATCTGGAAAATCTCCCACATTATCCCACTTCATAAGGGCGGCAACTTGATTGAACTCCCAAACTATCACCCAATACCCTTACTCTCTCCTTTAACAAAAATAATGGAAAATGCATATACCATCAACTACTAGATCACCTACTCCAAAATAACTTACTAGCTAACTGTCAGCATGGATTTAGGCCTTTCCATAGTACCACCATGGCCCTCTTATCCTTTTCTGACTGCATTAACAAAAATCATAACAACAATACTCTATCCTCTGCACTTTTTATCGACCTCTCAAAAGCCTTTGATATGGTTAACCATCATCTACTTACAAATATACTTAAATCCCTCTCAGTAGCTACACGGGCATTACAATGGTTTAAATCCTACCTAGAAAACAGGCAACAGGCTATGCTTTGGGATAATAATCTAGTCTCATACCTACCTATTACCCTCAGTATTCCTCAAGTCTCAATTTTGGGCCCTCTCCTATTCTCAATTTTTACCAATGATCTAAATGTAAATATTCCTCAAGCTACTTGTATACAATATGCAGATGACTCCACATTAATATGCTCCACTACCTCTTCACCTGAACTCCACTCCCTCACCCAGAAAGTATTTAACATTGTTGAAAACTGGTTCTTACACTGCTGTCTCCTCCTGAATCCCAAAAAGACAAAATTACTGCTCTTCACCCCCACACAAAAGTCCTCCCAGATAGACTTTACAGTTATAGCCAATAATGGCACTGTCATATCTCCAGACCCAACCACCAAACTCTTAGGTGTAACAATAGACCACAATCTTAACTTTGACACACATATCAACACTATTATAAAATCAGTAAATAGAAAACTAGGCTCCCTCTACAGGATTAAATCCTTCCTTACGCCAATAGCTAGAACTACTATTGCCCATACCCATCTTATCTCTACCCTCCTCTATGCCTCACACTTCTATACAAATCTATCAAAAAACAACCTCAACAAACTGGCTACCTTCTACAATAACTTTGCAAGATTTGCTACTGGTTCCTCATTTAGAACCCACCACTGTTAAAACCTAAAGCAACTAGGATTGCTGGAACTACATAATCAGCTTCTATTTCACCAACTTATTATTGCCCACAAGATCCTTTATCATCCCAGTAATACTCCGATACTTACTAGCCTTCTCACCCCCATAACAATCTTACAACCCATTGCTCAGCAAATAAAGTACTAGTAACCACACAAATCTAAAAATAAGGCTGGGGATTCACTGTTGTCCAACACCGTGGGTAAAACCTGGAATCTGCTTCCCTGTAAACTCTCATCCCTTTCCTCTATATTACTTTTCAAAAAGCAACTTAAAGAACACCTCAGAATCCACTGGCTATGCCCATGTAGTTACCCAGACTAATAATCCCCTCTGGCTATGACCTCAAAATCCACTGGCTATGCTCATGTAGTTACCAAGACTAATAATCCCCCTCCAGCCAGGTCTACTGTCTATTTATCTCATTATTGCTATTTTATGTCAAACTCTTTCTTCAGCCTTACAGAGTAGAACCTGTTAAGCTAAAGTTTGTAAAAACTTACTCTTTCACAGAAACCACTACAGACTACTTACTTCTATAGTAAACTTCTTGACTGTATGAACTTGTTTCTACCTAATATATACCAATATTTGCTTTTCTGACTCTTTCTTTTAAAAATATGTTACGTTATAATTTTGCTATGCTGTTATATAACAATTGTATTCTAGTCTGTATAATTACTGTACCTGAAGTTGCTATTATTATTCTTTTTGTGGAGCTTATCTCCCCGGGCTTCTACTAAAAATGGACATATATCCAGTTGGACTAGCCCGATCAACAAATGTAAAATAAATAAATAAATAAAAATCTTTAAATAAAACTAAACTATATACTAATCTAGTAAATGGATTAAAGTATTTAGTTACCAGAAAAACTGCTATCTTTTATTCGCTTCCAACAATTTCAAACTTTATTTTTACTGAATTGCTTGCCCTTGTAGCTTTTATTTAAATTTCTCTCAGTAAATAATGCCCCAATTTATTGATTTATTGCCTTCACCTTTAGTCAGCTTGTATTCATGGAAAGTAAGCAGAGAATGTACTTCTCAACTCACACTGAACATTTATTTGCTAAAGGAAAACAATTCATTACATTGTGGTCTCTCGTTTTAAAACCCACTTGCTTATAAAAAACTTGTCATTAGATTAAGCCAAGGGCATTAATCCAGACATTCACCTATGCAAAAGTAAAAGGAAACATTTCAACTCTACATATATTATAATCAGTCCACTTTTAAACCCCATCCCCCACCCCAAGATTACAGTCTATTAGCCTAGATATGTTTTTGGCCAGCCTTTCTTCTTTTTTTACATTGTAATGCCTGCATTTCTTAAAACTAAAAAAGAAAAAGTACTTGTTTACTTTACTACCTTTATCACATACAACAGTTACTGAAACATATATATAACACAGAGAATTATAACTGGGTCACCAATCAGAACCTGCTTATTATGTGTTCAAGACATGGAAGCCAAGAAATTTACCTCGAGAATAAAATTTGAGAGGTGAATCTTGGCATCCCTATCATGAACACATAATTTATGATTATGAATTGTGATACAATCCTAATTCTTTGAAGTGCATGGAACTTAATATGCTCCATGTACTACTTGTTACATGAAAAAAAATTGCTAAGTGTTTTCCCAGCTTTCCAAGTTTGAAAACACTTAGTGGGCTCTGTCAGAAAGATACTGTAATTTATGTTTACATTTATCTTTCATGCTTCTCAACTGTCGGGATTTTTGCAGGACATTCTGATTATTGCTTCATATTTTTGGTTTGTTCCTCATAAATATATATGTTTTTTGACAAACAACCAAGGATTGAAGTCACTAAATAATGACATACATTTGACTTTCAGAGTTTGTGTCCTTCAGGAAATAAATGCTAACACAAATCTTGCTATTCTAACAGCTAAGTTTGCTTGAGGAAGTTGGGGACATATTACTGGTATGGATAGCAGGCAGAAATAAATCTTTTGTTCTGCTGCTGTCATTAGCTGGACAGTACTGGCATATTTTACAGCCTGCATTAGAGCCAACCTTAACAACCTTTGCAGGGGATGCTTAACAGTTGGTAAGGTCAGGACACACTCCACTCAGGTACTTAACTGGTTTGTTTTTTTTTCGAATATCAGAGCATAATCACTGCACTCCATGACTACATGCAATTTACATCATAAATGATTTGTGCAAATACTGTTAAAATAAAACTTGTTTTAATTATAGTAACTTTTTTCTTTTTTTCTCTGTTTTTGTTTCCTCCATTTTAGTGTCTTTCCAAACATTGATATTAAGTATTAAGTGGGGCATATGCTTGTCAATCTTCCAACAAGCTTAACAAAGTCAACAAAAATCCATTCTTGCTCAGCCACTTTTTTTGTAAAGTTATATTTCAGAAATGTGACTGAAGATTTATAGACTCAGATTTATTCATTAATTTCAGTATTCCTCATCTTCTTCCTAGTCAACTCCATCTCCCAGGCCCAGACTCTGGTTCAATTCCAAGGTACTTGCAATTCTTTTATTCAACTCCTGTGATTTTTTTTCTGTCTGTTAAGCATTTTCCTTTGGAACACTGGAAAAGGTTTCACTGGTAAAGTCTCTCTATCAGCTTTATTATCAGAGTAATGAGAGGCAGACTATCTTTCTATTTGATGGCTCTTTTTTGTTGAACAAACTTTTGTATTTCCTCCTTAAACTGTTCTGCATCAAAAATGACTTTGATCCTTCAGGAAAAAAATATTCTGAAGACAGCTGAATACAACAGCTTGAATCTTACACCTGTCTCTAGACATTTCTTGAGCGCTGGAATAAACTTGCTTCTCTTCTGCTTGGCGTACAGTGAATAATCATTTTTCAAAAATACTCCACTGTCTCCAATTTTTAATACTTTGTCCTTAAGCCACAATTTTGTCAGAGCAATTCTTTCTGCTGGTATGATTGCATTTTTACTAATACAGGTCTTGGCTGCTTTCTCATGACCAGGTTTGGAGCATACACATGATGTGTCCTTTCAATTAACAAATGTGAAATACTGGCCCAGTTACTTATTGGTGCTTTCATATAATTAATACTGCCTGCTCCTTCCAGCTTCCCTGGTACAACAGAAAATCTTAGATTTTCTATAAGTGCTCTGTCCTCTAACTCTACCATTTTTAGAATCGGCTCTTCTTGGGCAGTCTCATACTCAACCAGCCTTTTCTTCATTTTGACATCTATTTCTGCAGTTTTATAAGTTCATCTGAATAGCTATTTAAAGCTTCTTCCATTTTCCAGCCCTGTTTTTTTTGAGTTGATATACTCCTTCAATGTTTCATTTATTTTAATCAGCTCTGGACACATTTGACTTATTTGTTCATCTAAATTACTGGAAGCCATCTTTTGTACCAAAGCTGGAGCTTGAACTACTTTTTGCTGAACAGCTGTAGGATTCTTCCCACTCAGAGTTTTCTCTTCACCTTTTCTAGTGGACTTTCTTTTAGGCTTTCTATGTTTCTTCTTTGCTGGCATCCAGGCAGAGTACTTACTATCTAGTAATGGAACTGTACATCAACAGGCAGAATTACTATCCCCTATCTATCCGTCTCTTTTTCTTACTGGGAGAGCTGAAATTAAGTATGCAGCCATTTTGGGAAAAAAAAAGATTCTTAGAACGTTTAAGACTAGGCAGAAACACCCCCATAGTTCTCCTGCATGCACATCTTCATTAACATGCCACCAACAACATAATACCCCAGTGTCTAACAAGAATATTCAAGTTTCTGGAAACATCCTACTAATTGGTGACTGCATTGTTGGATACATTATTTAATGTATGCTGACTAGGCATAACAAAGACAAGGTTAGATTTAAATGTCTCTCAGGAGCCATGATTACTGACATATCAAGGGTCCTCAGGACTAAAAAAGGGATCAAACTAAATGCTAAGAAATATTGTATAATTTTCTTCTGCATCTTCTTCTGAAAAGAGCAAATTCCTACCACCTGCTGTATCAGTGGTATCCTAGTCTCCAGTGAATCTGTGATCAGGGCCTTAGGCACCTGAGTCAATTTCTCAGTCTACTTTTATCATCATTTATCAACTGTAGTCATGAAATCCGTTTACATCTCACAATTATTTACAAAGGGCATATCATCTAAGACCAAGAAAATAATTTTTCTTCTGTACTTAGTCCTTGGTCTGGTCCTTCACAGAATATAATGCACCTTTTGGCATGTATCTCATTATACACATCAAAAACTTGAAAAAATGTAATGGTTCCTAACAAAAAGGATGCTGGTCCTAAAAAAAATTGTTATCAGGAAAGGCTGGAATCACTATCCCTATACTCTGTGTTGTATAAGCTATTGAGGGGAGACATGTGCCTTGCCTTCCATCCCCTCAGGGACCATATTATCTTGTGACCTCCTATTTCTCAGTATATCAGATAGTGTAGACAAAACTAAACAGATCTCAATTCACATCAGGTAATAAACAAAAATAAATGGAAGTAGAGGTTTATTACTTATCACCTGCCTTTGCTCTAAAACATACCCTTCTTCCATGTCAAGCAACATGATTTCTGGGGGTGTGGCCAAGATGACTAACTGAGAGTAGCAACTGATGAAAGTTATGTGACTGAAAATTTTTTTCTGACAGAAAATATAATAAGAAAATTAAAATTTGGAGACACCTGTTAGCTAATTTTATTCACTAGTAGTTAGAGAAAAGCTGTGATTTTCCTTTCGGAATTTCAACTGCTTGGTTAAGAGAGAAGAGACTTCAATATGAGCCACTCAAGAAATGATACTCAGGATTCTTGTGTTAAAAAAGAAATCCAGGGACTAATATCTAGTATCAGGATGTATTACTTAAAATGAACAAACTGGATATCAAAATACAAGGTTTCATAGAAGAGACCAGAAAGCAGATGGGCCATTTAGATATTCTTATGAAACAAGTGCATACATCAGCAGCGTGGAAGACATTTTAAATTATCATGAAGGGATAATAACTGAAGGTGAGTCTCAGATAATTATTTTAAAACCAAATAACTGGCTCATAAATAAAGTTCATGATTTTGAAAACAGACTGAAAGGAAATAACATTAGAATTTATGGTATACCTGAAAAGTATAAGGGAGACAATATAATAAACTTCTTAACAACCTAGCTACATAAAACATTAAATATACCTGAAACTTAATCTTTTGGAAATGAAAGGGCACATAGATTCCCAAAAACACCTTCAAAGAAGGAAAACTCACAACATTCAATTATAGTTAAATTTATGTCTAGCTTAGACAAAAGATCAAATATTAAAAATAGCGTAGTCAAGCCCACCTATTAAAATATGTGAATATGTAGTCATATTTGACAATAGTTACTCCAGTAAAGTAATGAGTAAAAATCCTGCTCACCACTGATCAAGGAACTTAAAAAGAACAATACTGAAACCGCACTGGTGTTTCCTGCAAAGATCAAATTATTTATTTCTGAGGGAACTAAAATGTTTGACACACTGGCAGAGGCATCCACTTTTGTCAAAAGTGAAATCCTTAATAATACTGTAGAAATGGATTGGAACAGTACATATCTCAAGAGACAGAGTATATTGATTTCCTAGAAAACTGCTTCTAAAATTAAAAAGCTTACAAAAATGTTACTTTTATTCTCTGATTGCAGGACTTTTATTTTCTGAAACAATAGATTTAACGTTGAAGTAAAAGATTTGTATTGGACTTTAAGCTTCAAAACATATCTAAGTATATTTTATATTTTAAGTTAAAACAGTTTTCATGACAAGGAATATAAATGGTTACTTTTACTGTTTAGTATGTTTACAGTGAAAGGCTTAAATAATTTAATTTAACTAAACTTATGAATGTATTTATAAATGTTAAGTACTTCCTAAAAGATAATGTCATTAAATTATAAGCAATAGGACTGGTAACTTTAAGACTATATAAGTTAAGAATTTTATTTTATTTGTTTAACTTTACTTAGTATGTGCATTGTTGGGTTAACTGAATGCCATATCTAAATAATATGCTAACTGGAAGTGTTAAAATGCTGGTGATTTTGTGTTCTTTGTTCTTGTGTAACACATTCCTTTCACTTGTTGTTTATGAACCAATTAACACTTAAAAAGCTTGAGAACAAAATAATGATCCAGTTGTGTGAGAATGCAGGATTCTTGCTTGCTTTGCTTCTTGCCTTGAGCTGTTCTGAAGAAAATCACTGATGTCTGTGAAAACAGAAATTAACTTTCTTTTTCTTTCCTTTTTTCAAGTATATATATGTGAGAAATCCACTCAAAATAATATTTTCTTTTCTTAGAAGTGAAGAATTGGTAAAACAAACCCTTTAGTAATAATTTATATTGAGCTGTTGCTGACATATAATTTGCTTACATTTTTTTGAATGTTAATAGCTTATGCAGTACTGTTATTAACTCTAACTGTACATATTAATTGAAATAAGTAAAGTTAGATGTTTGTAATGATTAGGACAGTTAAAAAGAATTAAAAAGAATGGAAAATTTACAGAGGAAATTAGCAGCTGTTGTGTGCAGTGCGGTACCATTTCACATGCTGTAATCAAATTTAATGTCAGGATGTGAAACTTAGATCAACACAGCAGTTCACAAAGGCTAAAACAAACATTCAAGTTAAACAAACAGATTTTTTTTATATACAGTCAAGGTTGCTTGTAATACTAGAATTAAAAAGAAGAGTAAACATTTCTGAATAATATGCATGTGCACAATGAATGAAATATCTATGTAAGATTAATAAAAGTGCAGTATCAGTAAGTTAAGAAATATACATAATCATACTGTAATCTTTAATAGAGAGATGATGATTAAATAGCTGTTTAGTGTGAGATTTTAAAAATATAAGTTATGCAGAATAAAGCAGAATATTAGTGGGTAAATAAGACAGAAAATATATTCAAATAACAAACTGCTTATAAAGAAGATGTGTATTACATATACCTGTGTATGGCAAAAATGTGAAAACACAAAATCTCATATAATTTACATAGAAAAAAACATACGAAATACTTGAAATATCCTGAACGTTAAAATTTGAAGTTTGGTCATGTGAACTTTAAAGCTTTTTGCACATTGTATGTTATTAGATTCACTAATACTACCTGAAATAACTCATTTCATAAGTAGAGCTGAAATTTAAGTATTATATTGCTGAATAAGTACATCCATTTTGATAGAAAGTAAAGTAGATGTTTCAATATGTTTGAACATGGGAAGGGAGAATGGGATTCAAATTAAGCACATTGTAACTTTTGAATACAATACAGATTGTAAATGTTTTTTTTTTGTTTTTATGCCAAAGAAAGGGCAGGACACTCTCTTTGACCTCAGTAATATATATTTTTTATAAATTAGTTTAATAAGCTAAAGAATTTTTAAATATTTTGATATTTATCATATTCAGAGTGTTACACAATCTTGAGACACTCATACTTTTAAAATTAATTCAGAGCTTTTGTTATGTCTAAAAATCTGTGCATATCTTCTGGCATGCTTAATATATATGTGCATTGATTTTCCTTTTGTATAATAATTTAGTATGATAAGATTACCTGTCACCTGTAGATTTACATATATCTTTATCAATTTAGGTCTCACCTTGTTCTACTTATTTATTTAGAGATTTACTTATAATTGTATTGAATGAGTGAATAATTTAGGCATATTTAATGGATAATTTACGGATAATTTGTACTACTGTTACATAAATAGGTATATAGTACACTATTTGTTGGAATATTTAATATTTTTTATTAATAGAAGAGGATTATTAAACTTTTATGTAGTAATGGGGGAATAGTTTTAAATGGCAAAATATATAACTCATTCTCTTATTATTTAACTTGTATATAATATATTAATTATTTGTAAGTCATAGTAGGTTTTGGCTAGTTTTTTGATGAATTTTTAGGTAGTGGTAGGTAGAAAGATACTATAGTAGTTTGTCTATTCAACAGGCAAACTAGGAACTTAGTTAGCCATGTCAGGTTGTGCTTAATTAGTAATAGATACAGTTACATCTGTAGACTTGTTTTTGTTATTTACGAGTTTAAGTAGTGTAGTTTGCAGAAAGGAAGAATTCAAAAAAATGTGGAATGTTAAGAGGGCTCCTGCATGTATATCATGAGACATTTCCCTGTGAGCTACATCGCTGAAACTAGAAGGCTGCAGCACTGCTTCACTGTAGAGCAATCCGGCTGAAAAGCACAATCGTTGATGCTGTGCTCTAGGACAAGAAACAAGGAACATTGTGACGATCCCTTAGAACAGCTACCATAACTAAAGTTGTTCTTATTTCAGTAAATTTCCCCACTGCCTTTACAATTCATTTGTTAAAATAGAAGTTTTGCTTATAAGAACAACAAATCTTTGAAATGGTTATTTTGCTATGAGAAAGATAGGAGGGCAGGTATAGTATCTCAAAGGGTCTGCACTTTTGGATGCCAAAGATGTAATTTTTGCTCCTATATGGCCAACAGTAATAAATTTGTCCATCCTACTACAAAAAAGTTTTATGAATTCCCACATTATGCTGACTGTAGGACCACAGGTGTGATATATTTAGCATTTTGTGTTAAATGTCCTGCTTTCTATGTAGGGAAAATGAATCAGACTTTAAGAGAACGCGTTAGCGAACATCTCTAAGCGATCAATAAAGAGGATGAGAGTAATGCACTTGCCAGGCTTGTTTGTAGTAAGGGGCTGACTCACAAGTTTGAGTTTATGGTGTTGGAATTCATCTTTAGGAGCCCTTGATTAGGTAACATTAAAAATATAACACAGAGATCCAAAACAAAATGTATTATTAAGCTTCAAGCTGACAAGGCATTCAGCTTGAATGATAAAGTATCTGAAAGCCAATTTTAACAGATACATCATTAAATAACTAGGCTTTTGTAGTATTTGGTTTATATATATATATATATATATATATATATATATATATATACACACACACACACACACACACACACACACACATATATAGTTTCAGTTCATAATCTCAAAATGCTGAAATACCGAATTTCAGCATTCCGAGACCATGAAGCCGAAAAGTCAGAATGCTGAAAGTGCATAAGAGCAAATTTGAATATCTCGAATCCACGCTTATGCATTTCCGGTACGTTGTGCGTAGTGTTATGGTGCCTGAAATTGCAGGTGAGTGAGTGTTTGTGTGTGTTTTTGTACATTGTATGTATGGGTAAGGGTAGGAAGGTGTATGTATGAGTGTAAGTGTTGGATTCGTTGGTGTTTGTGTATGTGTGATGTGTATTTGTGTGTGAGCGAGTGGAGAATGCCATGGTGTGAGTTTTTTTTTTTTGTGTTATGTGCGATCTCAGAGTTGGTATATATACGTAGGGGGGTGTGGGGTGCAGGGGTGCTTGCTCCCCTACTTATATGTAGTGTAGGGTTGCGTGATTTCTGTGCTGTGGGTGGAATGGTGTGTGTGTTATGTGGTGTATGTATGTTTGTAATTGTGTGATTCGTGATTGTGGTTTTCGGTATTGTGAATGGTTTGGCTTCATGGTCTTGGAATGCTGAAATTCGGTATCTCAGCATTTCGAGATTATGCAGTGAAACCATATATATATATATATATATATATTATTGTTTTAGTTTAATAGTCTTATTTAGTTGTCTTTTAGTTTTTTTATGAGTTATTTTTATGTCTGCACATATATGTATTTGTATTTAGTAGGAATCTTTGTTAACAGATTAGCTGGTATCAATGTCATTTTTATTACTATTGCCCATTGTTTTTGTGAGCCTTTAGCTCTATTTGCATATTCAATTGTAAGGTTTAATGAGATAAGTGATATTATTGGTTAGAGTTGGATGATCTATTATTGAAGTGTTTTACCTTTTTGTATTTAAGTAACACCTGCTATGAATAGTACTAATGAAGTCTGAAGAAGCGTCTTACTTAGGATGTGAAAGCACTCACTTTTTGCACTTTTTAATTGTGCAACTAATAAAGTTCTATAAAAAAGCTGTGTTTGTGACCTTTATGTTTTTTTGGATATTCACGTTGATACACTGAGAGGCTTGTTATTCTCTGGAGCTTCTGTTTTTGTAATTTTCTTACTAAAGATTAAACAGGATTTATAGTCAATAGATTAACACATGTTAATATAAAAAGAGCAGTAACTATTCTAGATTTAGTAAAAGGAATGAACAAGAAATTGGTTCTAATTAGCTTAGCTATCGAGAGAGCTTTTGATTCTGCAGATTGGAACTACTTGATTAAAACTTTAAAAGCATTTGCATTTCCAGAACAATTTATTGGAATATTTAAAAAAAATGTATAGATGCTGCAAAGCATATCCTAAAATTGAATCTTACATTTCTCCTGGATTCACATTAAACAAAGGCACAAAGCAAGCGTCTCCATGTTCTCTCTATTATTTGTATTAGTTATCGAGCCCTTAGCAATAGCATAAGAAGCAATACAAAAACTGCTGGATTCTCAGTTAACAAGGATGTCAATCTAAAATACAGTTTTAGCAGATGATATTTTATCAATTGTTGGAGAATTGAATTATTCAATTGAAGAAATAGATGAGGAAAATGAAAAATTTCAAGAAGTATTGCTGCTGAAATTTAATAACAATAAAATGAAAATTTTGTGTTAAATCAATTACTGGATAGTAACTTTTTAGGATAAATATAAATATAATTGAGAAGAAAAAGAGCTAAAATATTTATGAATAAAATATACCAAGATGTGAGTAAGATTATTAATAATAATTCTGAAAAAAATAATTGAAGTATTACTTCTTCTTAAAAACAGAATGAATGTTTTAACTTCTGAAGATAGGTTAGTACTTATTAAAATGATTATATAACCAAGATTATATAAATATTGCATTCAATAGCTTTAATACCTGACAAGAAAACTTTTAAAGTAAAATTGAAAAAAGGGTTAATTTCATCCTAAAAAGTGGAGAATTGATTATAGAAATCATATAGGATTATGGGAGTATAGTGGTACTAGTTTCCTAGATGTAGAATCTTATTCTGTTGCTGCAATTTGTAACTCTAGTATACTCTGATTAGGCTCCAATTACACTAGTCATTGGAAAACCATTCAGGAGCAGATTTTACTAAATTCTTATAATTTATCAAATATGATAAATTAGAAATATGTAACAATCCTTTCTTCTCGTTAATAAAATTTAACTTAGAAGGAAATTAATTTCAATCTCTGGACTCTGCATATCTGAAATCAATTCTTAAAACAGTTAAGATATATGTTTGTAAAACTCCATTAATATCAAAACGGAAATTTTTGTGCTTTCCCATTACACACACTTTTAGATTTAAGGAAGTTCAGAAAAATGTTAAAATAAATTTACTAAAAAGGCATGGATTAGTATTTTGGTCTGATTGCTTTGAAAAAGGAAAAGCTAAGTTACCAGAATATTTAATGAAAGATAATAACTTGGATGAATCTGTTAACCAGTTAATATTATCCATCAGTAATAAATTAAATGAATTTGTAGATAATATGAGTAAAGAGGAACAGAACAATATTCCTCCATTATATGAACATATGGATACCATAATCAAGGGTAAACCGACCAAGTTATATAAGTTAATTATAAATAGTAATAATTTTGATGAAAATATAGTAGTGGATTAAATGACTCAATAGATAGTAAGAATAAAACTTTGTTACTTAAATTAGTCAAACGTCTTCAGGTTTATACTGGAAAGTTTTTTTATGTAAAAAAAATATATATACATTCATATATATATATATATATATATATATATATATATATATATATATGTGTGTGTGTGTGTGTGTGTGTGTGTGTGTGTGTGTGTGTGTATATATATACATATATATATATATATATATATATATACATATATATATATATATATATATATACATACATATATACATGTATATATATATATATATATATATATATATATATATATATGTATATATATATATATATATATATATATATATATACATACACATAGAATGTTTATTTCTTATAAAATCTCTAAGTTTAGTAAAATGACTTCTTCCATCTGTTGGAGATGTACTAAAGAAGTAAAAGCTAAATGGACACACATGTCCAATGTATATTGGGAAGAGAAAACTAAGTTTTTAAAGGGGTTATGGTCTGATAGTTTTTCTTTAAGTAGATCATTAATACTAATGAATGTTGTACTTCCTTAATTTCTAAAAGCTAAACAACCAAAACTGTTCTGGAGTGTCTTGGCAGTAGCTAGAAAAGTTATTACAAAAATAGAAGTCAAATTCAATTCCCACATTCAAAGAATGTTTAAATTTAACAGCAATACTATGTAAAACTGAAAAAGAAGTGATTAGAACAAAATCAAGTAATCATACTAAGACTTTTAGCAGTTGAGATAACCTTGAAATGTTACTATTGAAATACCAATACTCTTATTGTGTTAACTGTATAAAATTACAGTATTACTGTATAAAAATACCTTAATTATTCAATATATTCAATATATTCCTAAGATTGTATAACATACAATACATAACTTTTGTTTTTTTTTTGAAAGCCCTCAAACAGAACAAACAACCCCCAAAACCTATTAACTTAATAGCAACACACAAAACTCTGTACATCTTCAAATATTGAAGGCTTTGCTTCCTAATAAGAACAAAAGTTATATGTTGATAGCCACACATACAGGCTAGAGTTAACCAAAAAGAAAGATTAGTCATGCTAAGACGCATGGAACTGTCTGTGCTATTACTAAGTACTATTTGATTTTATATATCTGTATAGCTCTCCCACCTGAGAAAACACGAGTATTTCCAGTAAACACTTTCTCCAAGCCATTTCTCTTTATCAAACTGTCTTCTAGTGACATGCAATCAAGACACAAAACGGCTAAGGGTACCTTGTTTAGCAGAAAAAAGCCTTACAATATTCAATATTCTTTTTCATGTACATGCTTTGTAATAAACTTGTTACTGGATAACGCCTGGAGTATTAGCCCAGTCATTTCTCTATGCAAGCATGGGAAAAAGCACACTGATTTTTCTTTTGTCGTACTCTCTTAACCAAAACTTTCCTCTCCCTCCCCTCTTTTTCTTTTTTTTTTTTTTTACATTGCAGCGCCTACATTTCTTAAACATGAATAAAGAAAAAGAGAGAAGAAGGGAGAAAAAGAAAAAAAAAAGAAAAAGTACCAGTCTGTATTAGATTCCCATTGCATTTCAAAAAAAAAGAGAAAACTTTTCTTCAAGTATAATTGATTTTGTCTTATCTCTTAAAGCTCTCTAGCTGGGAAAACCCCTGACTGCTTTCAGAGAACAATATATCCTTGCCAGTTTCTCTTTGTTTTCTTTTCCCTCAGCCAATCTCCTTCTACCAGACTGTCTCCAGTTTCTCTTTATCAGATTGTCTCCACAGAGACATGAGAACCAGACAGCCAGTTTCTCTTTATTAGATTGTTTCCAAGAAATATGAGGAACAGCTGCAGAATTGCTCCTAAGTATACATGAATTTGCTAGAAAAAAAGCCTCATAATATTCAATATTCTTTTTCATTTACTTGCTCTTTCTTAAAACTAATGAGTCTAAGGTCCTTAATCCAGTCATTTCCCCATGCAAGAATGAGAAAAAGGACATTAATTTTAACTTTGTCATGCCTTTTTAACCAGACTCTTGTTTACATTCCATTGCCTGTATTTCTCAAAACTGTACAAGAAGAAAGAGAGACAAGAGGAGAGAAAGACAAACAACAACACCTGTCCACAACCCCCCACACCTAAAAATAGCATGCAAAGAAAACCACACACAAAAAATACAGTACTACCAAGAAAAGAAAATGCCTTCTCCACTCACAGTTAGCATTCTCCTCTCTCTTCTCCTCCTCCCCAAAGCATTTTCCAAACATTAATAACATGAAGTAGGGCATATACTTTAGAGTCCCCCACAAATCTAACAAATTTTGAAAAAGTGCAATATTTCACATTTTCATGTTCTGTCATATTTCACAAATATAATTATTGCATTGTAATCCCAGGTTAAGTTACTGGTTTTATTACTGTTCTTCTCCAGCACCCAAATCCTGTCTCTGCTTCATTTCCAATGTATCATTGATTCTTTTAGCCAACTGTCATGCTCCCTTCCTTCTCTCCAACATTTTCTGTAGAAGTACTGGAAAAGGTTTTACAGGTGCAGTCTCTCTTTGGTCTCTATTACCAGAAGAATAAGAAGCAGAATCTCCTTCGGTTTCACAGCTCACTTTTTGTTGGACAAACTTTTGTATTTCCTCCTTATCATGCACTTCATCAAAAAGTTGTTCCTACAGGGAAGAATACCTTAAAGACAACTGGATATAGCGGTTTGAATCTCACATCTGTATCTCGACATTCCCTGAATAGTAAAAATAATTTACTCATCTTCTGCCTGGTGTACAATGAGTAATTATTCAACACAAATACTCTGTTGTCTCCCAGTTTTAGTATTTTGTTCTTGTGCCACAGTTTTTGTCAGAATCAGCTCCTTCTGTTGGGTAGAATTGCATCTTTATTATTAAAGGTCTAGGTTTGCTAGTAGATTTTGTTTTGTGTGTGATCCACTGCACACAATTTGTTTTCAAGGGAACATAGCTCTTTTAAAAGTATTGCTTGAAGACAGAATATTAGTTACCTTTGATAAGAAGTTTATTTCCACATACCACAGGAATGTTACATATTTGGCATTTAATGTGAGCCTGTGACTGGTATACCAAGAGCTGTTTTGGCCCTGCTGGAGTATCTGAGTTTGACTATGCCACCCAGTTTGCAGTCATCAGCAATCCTTTGACATTTGGTAGACGCTGAACATCTGCAAGAATAGGACAGAGCCCTTTGGAGCCTTGCTGGTGAGATACCCCCCCCCAGATCTCATAAGTATCACCTACCTCAACCCCCAGATCTCATAAGTATCACCTACCTCAACGGTGTGGTTCTCTGGAAAACTACATTAGAGTAAGGTTGGAGTGTTTAGCTACAATATCAGCATGTGGGATGGTTTGAAAATCTTTGGTGAGGTCAAGGGGTTTAGTATGGACTGCCAGGCCTTGAACCAGAGCTTTAGTAACCCCTTCATTGAAAATGACTAGGCTTAATAGGCAAACCCTAACTTTGTACAAGCATTTGCAGATTACCTATGTCATTGTTTATTAGATTGGTAAGTATATGCTCCATAACTTTATAAATGATACTTATAAAGCTAACATATGCATAACTACTGAGACTGTCATGGGGCTGACTTTGTTCAGTGGTACCTACCACTAAGGCTGTTCTCTATGACTTAGGAACATAACATGTGGTGACACTTAAACTGAAGGTTTAAGAGGGGTTGGGCTGAATGGCATTTGACATTTACCAGCAGATAGCTAATGATTTTATCAAGTTCCATGGTGATAATATTTTTGACTTTGGATATATATATGATACAGCCCACTAAAAATTGATTTTGGGTGTGTTGGATTTACTGGAAATGTTAGAACATGTTTTGCCTGTGAGGTATGACATCTTGAGGTGTCTTATCCCAGGACTGGGGAATTAAACAAACACAAACATGAAAAAATGTAATTAAATGTTAACTTTTAGTGAATGGAAAATAACCAAAACAAAGTAAGGGTTGTTCACTACAAATAGAAGAAAGAACAAAACAGTGAAATTTCTAAACTAAATGAAAATATGAATGGAATTTGTTTCACTATGCTTTAAACTGCAGCACAGGCTATTGGCTCATTCCATTTCATCACAAAACAGTTTATTCATAACAGAAAAGAATACAGATCTTGTAGCAGAGATCAATAAAAAAACACATTTTTTAAATGGTTCAACTCTTCTTTTTCAAGGCAAAAGAGAGTGCAGTATAACAGGTTTACGCATAAACTTCAGAAATAAAAGACTATCTTCCTCTCACCGCCAAGTGGAAGCCCTTCTTTTGTTAGACTCACTAGCAGCAGAATTAATAGTGCATCACAACATGATCCAGTCAGTCTTTCATTCAGAATTTTCCCCAGAACCTTGCATTCCTTAGCTTTAGGATAACATCTATCAGCCTTCAGTTTTAAAGAAAATCCAATGGGCAAAATATTCCTTCTTCTTAGGAAATGACTGCTTGCTCAAAGTCACTCACGTTTCCTCCCAAGAACAGAATTTTTAAATTTCCCTCTAATTACAACTCCACCCTGCATTAGTTATCTTTAACTACAGATGTGCCTTGTCTTAGTTTCTGGAGGGAATTAACCCTTTCTGTACTTGCAACCACTTAGGGATCTTAGGCCACACCAAAACCAAGTAAGACTTACTAAAGTATAATCCATCTGCAGTCCAGCCATGGAATGTATTATAGAGGATATTGAGAGAAACTTCAGCATCAGAGTGTGGGACTATATTGGCAGTAAGTTCAGTACAGTAATGTGCATAATTTTTAAGTTTCCCAATGTAACTGAAAAAAAGTCTTGTGGTTATCTTATTATACCAGGACATGCACTCCTACATGGTATGTCTGAGGGTTTTTACTTATCAGTTTAATTTTCTTTAATATTGGGAAAATGGGAATTTATTACAAATAGCTTATTTCTGAATCTGTTATTTTTATGGGGATGGGAACAGACTCCTTGATGTATCTGTCCATAAGTTGGTAAAATTTTGAGGAATATGCAATGCCATAATATAGTGGATCATTTGGAAAACTGCATCACTTATAATTGTCAAGAAGGTCTGTAAATAAGATGAATTTTGTTTTGGAGTAGTCCCAAAATACTGTGTTTTTTGTGGGGTTTCAAAATATGTTTTAAGCTTGAAAGCTACTACCGTATGGTTGGATTCTACTAATGAAGTAGTGACATTTTGGGTAGTACAGAAAGAGGGGAGGTTGGTACAGACAAAGTCAAGAAAAGTATCACCTCTGGTGGGGTTACTAAGAAAGTAGTGACATTAGGGGTAAGTACCAGAAGAGGAGAAGTTAGTATGGCCAAAATCAAAAGATTATCACCCTTGGTGGAGTTCTACTTATTACATGCAAGCTGGCATTCTTGTCTTCAGAAAACCAACAAGCTTCTTGCAAAATACAGAAGTGCAGAATTAAAATAATGAAACATTCTATAACACAAAGATCAGACAGAAGCAACCACATACGAAGGTGTGAAACATGGTCTACTATCAATTTCCATTCACAGATTCAAATAATTAAACCAGATGACACAGATAAGTCAATAGGCCAAGTAACTTCTCTATGGTAGCCAGTCTATGGTACAGTTATTTTTTGTTCCCCTTCTGCTTCATTCTTTCTGGCTTTCCAATGCCTAGTCTATCACTGGGCCTACCAGGCTCTCCTAATGCCCCTAGTCTATCTCCATTCTACAGCTGGAGCCAGTGTGGAGCCTAAGGGCATCTTGGGGGGGGGGGGTATACCACTGACTGCGTCCACTGGGGGATTTATTTTCACATATGACCTACCTCTTGGTATCTTCCCCTCCTCTGCATTTGCCTATTACAAGAGTTACTCCCCTCTCTGGACATGAACACCATCCCCCTGGGATGGACATGTTCACCCTCCCCATCAATGCCCCATATGCCCAAACTGCTACTTGAACCTGGGTCACCAGGGCTGTAGCTGGGGCTTTATCCCTCTATGTTATAGTGTTGGCTACACAACATTTTGTTTTTTTTTATTTTTGTGAAATAACCAATGGTTTATCCTTCATTCTTTTTAGTGTTTGATATTTTTTTAATCAGAAATGTAAACAAACATCAGGCAATGCAATTACAATCCATTTACCTCTTTATTAAGGTCTTTCGTTAACTTCACATAGAGACAGCCCTGCCCAGAGATGTCCCTCACGTTTGAAAAGTTCCACTCTGAATCCCTGCAAAATAAGATTAACAAGCATTATCTCTGTCCTGAAGTCTAAAATCACCCCAAGTTAGTTTACTCCAAAGTTTAGCAAATCTGCTTTCCTTCCATTCTTCACCTTGATTAAAATCAGCTTCAGAGACCGAAGGACCCTACAGAAGCTTCACTTTTTTGAAGGTTAGCTACATCTGTGCATATAATCAACATGCAGCACAATGCATGTTTCACAACTATTAGACTCAAAACCACAAAACAGATAATTATCAATGGAAAAACTATTGAAATTGTTAAGAAGAAAGGAGAAAATGTAATGTAAGAGATAACTGATGACTGGCAAGCCTGGGAGGTGTTAAATGCAAAGTAACCGTAATAAAGATGTTACTCTGAGAGAGTGAGGATGAAAACAGACAGACTGACTATGATACATGACTACATCAACCTCCTTCAATAGCCACCAGCTATTTTTTTCCTTGTAGCAGAGAATGGAACTGCCACACATCATAAAAATGACATTAAATTAAAAACTATAGAAAAAAAATCAGAGGTGCTTACTTGTAGAACTAGCACTTGAGTCTAGTCTGCATACCAGCTTGAGTACTATATCAGACATGCATAAACTCTCCTGCTTACAAAGTGAAGATACAGGAACAATTCAAGTGACATAGGAAGCACATTATAACAACAGCGACATGACAATTAATTTCAGCAGTAAACAGAGTTTGGCCCAATAAATATGACTGCAAGGGCATAAATCCACTGTTATCGCTTTGTATGTGAAAGTAAGCAGCAAAGTAATGTGCTACCTTTGATTCTGTAACTTAAATGCAACACTGTATTTAATAATCACAGAGCTGAATTTTACCAGGATATATTATTTTTCATCAAGCCCCATTTCAGTGATAACCCAGTTCAGCAAATGGACTGTAAGGAACAGACGGTTCAATGTTGGGGGGCAGGGGTGGCAAGCTACTAAGCTCATTCTGCAGGGGATGTTTACTCCTTTGCTTAATATATTCAGCATTGAGATCATTTAACTTTATCATAGGTTCATAGGTTGGTACTAGGCTATAGGCCCTAGGGCCTATACAAGCCTAGCCATAACAATTCCCTGGCTATTTCTTCTCACAATATTTACTTCCCTGGACCCCTGTCTAGCAGGGCGACTGACGTGATCCCTGGGGTAAATTTCCTATTTTCCATCCAATCGTCAAGGTTCCTTTTGAAGAGGGCCAAAGAGACGCTCTGCTTGACATGTATGGGCAGTCTATTCCAGAGTCTGGGGAGTCTCTGGGTCAGGAACCTATCCCTCTAGCATGTTTTGTTCATTGTGATGACAAGGTTTAGATCCCTGGAACGTGTGGCTCTGAGGGATTGTGATTTCTTTAAGTGTAGCATGTCCAACAGCTCTGGGTTTGACATGGCCTTGTATGTTAAGCAGAGATCACCTTTGAGTAGACGATATGCGACAGAATATACCTGGAGTTTTTTTAGACAGTCAGCATAGGGCTTCTGCTTTAAACCTGTGATTCTTTTAGTGAGGTATTTCTGCAGCCTTTGTTCAATGGATGTGAGGTCCAATCGCTCCAGGTACAGCTCACAGCACAATGACTAAAGAATGCCACAAACAATTCCAAAGGCAGCGTCGATGGTACGAAAAACACAAAACACACTGGAATTCCACACCAATTTATTGTAGTACGATCCACGCAAAAAACATACTAAACACTGTGAAAAATTACTGTTGACCTGGGTTTCGTCCGTATTCCACAGACTTCTTCAGAATAATGAATTATAAAACATGACCACTTATATACCCATGTAGTAATCAATTGAAAGCTAAATTGATGATTAACGAAACTCATTAACTTGACTTCCGTCATAAAGGTATACACGCAATGCAATACATTGAACACTAAAATACTAAAATGCTTTATGATATATACTCTAAAACAAGCAAATCAAATAAATATAAGTATAAGTGTAAATATATTTGGTTCTATACATAAATAAATTGCCATTGTCAAGGGCCAGATGGTCAGGGCGGCCAGAATGGTCAGTAATGATGAGGGATTCCTCAAGGAATTATCTTTCATAATGACCCTATTTACAAATAGGGGTTACCCACATGGATTGTGTTCTGAAATAGTAGAGGAAGTCAAACACAAGAGATCAATAGGCACATATAAAGCTATATTAATTTTTGACGGGCATTTATTTGAAGAAATGGAAGGTACTGGAATGAGGGACAAATTATTAACCAGAATGAAATTATCTTATATTACTACTTATAATGATATTTCCTACCAATTACAAGATATTATTGAAAGAAATTGGGGTATATTTAAATTGAATAACGAAATGGCATGAATATTTCAGGGTAAACTTCATTATGTATTTAGGAAGGACATATCTCTCAAAAATATATTTGAGAATGAAAAATATGGTAAAAGTACTATCACCAATAGACCAAAAGGTAATTTCAAGTGTGGTAGATGTTCGACATGCCCATATATTAAAATCACTGGTGACAACTTTATTGTTAATGATTGTTACATTAGAATCAAAGGTCATTTCAATTGTTACACGTCAAATGTGGTCTATTTGGCCTTGTGTCAAAAGTGTAAAGCCTTTTATGTAGGCAAGACCAGTAGACATTTTAGGGACAGAATTAAAGAGCATTTGTTGGACATTAAACATCTTAAAACCACAAATGCTCTGGCAAAACATGTATTGGACCATGTTGATCATGAATTTAGGTTTTGTATAGTGAATCAAATTACAACTGATCCCCAAGGTAAAATAACTGAGTTTGACTTGGATGTAAGTGAATTAAAATGGCAGATCTATTTAAATGCACATAACAAACCCGGGTTGAATGAATTTTGTAGTATTAAGCCTTTGTTGAAATTGAGGAACATCAAAGGAAATTGAATATGCATTCTATTTTTATACACTTTACACTCACATTATTATTCATATATATATTTTTTAATAGTATTAATTCTTTTGGTATGATTACAATAAATTTATTTATTTATTTTTCCACATGGACATTTTTCACATACATTCATACATATAATGCGTTACTAAATGTCTGTTTGAAATGATAAGGACATTACTTGCTTTTGAATCAGTTTCCTAAAAGACACCATCTAGACTACTAGTATTTGTGTGCCATATGTACTGACTGTCATTTTTACTCAGGACAGTAAAAAACTATATACTGCCTTACAGAGGATATTCAGTGTTAACAAGTCACACAATCCTGTTTTTTTTTTAATCATTATCTGGAGCTATCTTACTGCTAGGATAAAGAAACAAAAATTATATTATTTCCTTTTATCTTTACTGCAACAAAAAGGAAGGATTGTATTTTCATAGGCAGGCTTAATTCTGTACTTTCCGTTAACGGGGCAATAGCTTTTTTGGGACTGGTTTTAATGTTGTCTTCCTTGTCAGAGTGCTAGTCATTATCTGACATGTCAGTAATGCTTATTTCACACTCCCGCTGGGGGGAGGGGGGTTTGATTCTCTCTGACCATCTATAGCTAACAGAAAAGTTCCGATGAAAACTCATAAATGTAGACAAGACTTGCCGGGAAATGTCTGAACATTACAAGAACTGAAGAACTTTTTTCTGCATGTCTTACTATTTCTGTTTATTTCTCTGTCTTTTCACGGAGTTCCTTAGAAAACTGAACATTAAGCCTTCAGAAGTTTTCTGTTAACAGAATAAATGTAAGCTCGTTGGTTGGCCAGGGTGCGCATTGCTAGCTTTACAAATGCGGGGAAAAAAAAGTCCCACCCTGACAGACAGTAAGTACAGTCAGTTAACTTCAGCCGTTTTAATGATCGCGATTTCTTTTCAGACCTGGTGCTGTACTGTCTCTAATTGTTTAATGTCTGTCTCTATACACTAGCATATGTATATGGGTGTATATACATTTCAGTCATATAACATTCAATTCAGATGTAAGGGATGTGCCCTCATGCTTCCGCACTATCCCCTGAAAACAATTTCCAGCTTTACAGCAGTAAGTCAGTCATATCATGGCTGTTTTATGTAAAGGAACACCACTGAAAACTCTCTCACAAATATAAACAGTTATGTTTTACTTGATTCTGAACTGAAACCTTTGGTACTTTTCCGTTAACGCAAATCCAGGCCCAGAAAGCTGTTGCCCCATTAACGGGAAAAGTACACTTAATTCTTAATTCTGTTTCATTTCCTTTTATAGTAATCCATTCCTCAATGGAAATATTTTGTACAGATCTGCAAAAGAATGGTACAGATAGGCATATACATTATTAATTAAATGGATCATCCTTTACATACTTTTCAAAGATGGCAATATGAATGTGTTTTTAGATCAGAGTCTAAAAGCTACTGATAAGCTTTTCATCAAAGTGATTATTCATAACTAAATCTTGGCTCGGATATATGTCTAGATCTTTTGTAAAATGTGTGAATATATTTTCAGTGAATGTAATCTCTCATTCCTCTAACTGCTCTGGGGACAAATTATACTCTATTGATGTTATTTTGGGAGTTAACTTACTTTTTAAAAATATATTATAAGTGTGGCAGTTGCCTCTAATGTTAGCTTTAAATATAACTCTTGTTATTGTCCGCAGCAACAAATTTAAGTTCTCTTACAAATCCTACATTATTCTTCTTTAGTAAACATGGCTTACTGTTCTTCATTGGTAGCCCACATTAACCTTGAAAGACTAGCGTTCCGTGCAAGCAGGGAAACTGGTACATCTCCAGTTCATGAAAAACCCAGTTCTTCAAAAACATATTGCCACTAAAGGTGGAGGAGTGTCCATATTCACCAAGGGTACTCACACCACCAGGCTAGTTGCCCAACACAATGTGTCTGAAATTCTCCAGGTGCAACTAACACTTGGTAAGACTGAAATCCAAATTGTAGCTTGCTACAGATCCCCCACCATGCCCCAAGATTCTCACTACACCTTTCTAAACGTAGTGGAAAATATTAAGATACAACCAAACACGCTAATACTGGGTGATTTCAACTACCCTGCCATTAACTTGGAAAACTACTCACGTACCAACACCTTTGCCCAATGGTTCTTGGAATTCATAAATTCCAATGTCCTGGATCAACTAATCCATAGTCTCACCAGGGGCTCCAATATCCTAGATCTGGTCATTACCAACATGGGAAATCGATGCTCCAAACCTATGGTCACCCCCTCATTGGTCACATCTGACCATAAGCTAATCACCCTTGACATCCACATCCCTCCCCCACCCCCCAGTAAGGAAACCTCCATAAAAAACTTCTCCAAAGCCAACTTCATGCTACTCAAGTCAGAAGTGACAAACTTCATGACACCCATACAGACGGGAACTGAAAGTTCAACTGCTGAACCCTACACTAAGGCACTGTATGAGCACATTCACTCATGCATGAATTGTGCCATCCCAACTAGAACCAAGACTTTCTCCTCCAAAAAAGGATGCCAATCTGGTGGTCCCGTGCCATAAACAAACTTTACAACAAAAGGAAGAAATTGTTGCAGAAAAGAGGAAAATCCCTGGATGCAAAAAAACTCCCTTACCAGCCTCAGTAAGAAGCTGAGATCCCTCATAAAATCTTCCAAAGCTAGTTATGAAAATAAAATTGCCAAATATTCCAATGGCAGGAACAAGGCATTCTATAGCTATGCCAAGAATCTAAATGGCAATGCTCAGATCTGCTGTGAGCTACAACAGAATGGCATTAAATATACTGATCCCAAGGATATTCCCAATATCTTGGCTGATCGATTCAGTGCCAACTTCACCCCCCCTCACCCCCTAAAGGGCCCATCTCTATACAGAAAGATTGCCAAATTCTGGTAATAGCGGCCACACAGGTAAAACTGCACTCTAAAAGCTAAGAATACAGCATCCATGGGACCAGACAACATCCCGGGCTGTGTACTACATGAACTACAAAATGAACTGGCACCTCACCTAAGTGTCATGTTTAATCATAGCCTCACCTCAGGCTTCATGCCCACTGAGTGGCGCACAGCTACAGTTATCCCACTCCACAAGGGGGGAGCCACCTTGGATCCTGGGAACTACCGCCCCATCAGTCTGACGAGCCTGATCTGCAAGGCCATGGAACGTATTATCATGAAACTTATAAACAGAGACATTGGCAACCTTCAAACACTGGACCCCACCCAGTTTGGGTTCGTGAAGGCCCAATCTTGTCTCCTGAACCTGATTGACTTCTTCAAATCAGTCTCCAGAGCTGTGGACGACGGTTAGGTGGTTCACACAGCCTATCTAGACCTCGCCAAGGCCTTCAACACCATCCTCCACTCTGGAATCATAGATAAACGTACTAAGCTGGGCATTAATCCCTACGTCACACAGTGGGTTGCCAGCTGGCTTACCGACAGAACCCACACTGTAAAAGTAGCCTACTCCAAATCCAGCTCCAGATAAGTGACAAGTGGGGTACCTCAGGGTTCAGTCCTATGACCGCTCTTGTTTGGCATCTACTTCTCTGAAGTACAGGCCAACACTAAGGGACTCTGGCCATCAAAGTTTGCAGATGACTGCAAACTGGGAGCCATTATTGAATCCCCAAATGATGTGGATATTCTACAAAAGGGCCTTACAGAAACAGATTCTTGGTGCCAGAGCCATGGGTTCAAGCTCAATGTCAAGAAATGTATAGTTATCCCCTTCATGTACCTGTAAATTACCACATAGGTTGCAGTACACTAAACACTGAAAGTGTGATAAGAGACTTAGGGACACAGGTGGACAGTGGTCTCACCTTCAATAACCACATCGCCACAACAGTCAGGAAATCCTTCTATGTGGCACACCTTATCACTAAGGGCTTTTCATCCAGAAAAAAAGAGGTCATTGTCCTACTGTACTCATCCCTCATTAGACCCATTATAGACTACAACGCCCCATTTGGTATGTACCTCTCAAGACATTTGCAACAACTGGAAAGGCTGAAGAAATTCAATGGATGTGAGGTGCAATCACTCCAGGTACAGCTCACAGCACAATGACTAAAGAATGCCACAAACAATTCCAAAGGCAGCGTCGATGGTACGAAAAACACAAAACGAACTGGAATTCCACACCAATTTATTGTAGTACGATCCACACAAAAAACATACTAAACACTGTGAAAAATTACTGTTGACCTAGGTTTCGTCCGTATTCCACAGACTTCTTCAGAATAATGAATTATAAAACATGACCACTTATATACCCATGTAGTAATCAATTGAAAACTAAATTGATGATTAACGAAACTCATTAACTTGACTTCCGTCATAAAGGTATACACGCAATGCAATACATTGAACACTAAAATACTAAAATGCTTTATGATATATACTCTAAAACAAGCAAATCAAATAAATATAAGTATAAGTATAAATATATTTGGTTCTATACATAAATAAATTAATGCTGAATATAAAAAATGTAAAAAGTATGTATATGTTGTATAAATTAAGAAATGTGTATATATACATGTATCTATATGTATGTATGCATGACACTGGATGACATGAGAATAGAACTAACAAGGAATATAAACACTGTACAGACATGTTTCACATGCAAATTTAAGCTGCTGTACTAAGAGGAAGATCAGGATAACATGGAGGGTAAGCAGAAACAAAGCACCCTGAACCACTGCTAGGTAGGCACACAAGTTTAATAAGCCGAACAGTTCACTCGAATAAAATATAACGCTGAAGTAAATCACCATACGTTTTCGTCCACAACTTCATCAGATAATGCTAATACATTCAATTAAAACCTTTTATATACTCATCCAGCTTTTAAATCAACCAATAAAAACACTCATTTATACATTTGAAAAAATTAATACATTAACAAGCATTAAAATTCAAGTTGTGTGGCTCTGTTAAAATTAGGAAACCTGTTAAATACTAAAACAATGTATGTGTGTTATATATTAAAAAACATATACCCAATTTACACTATTAAATAAATGTTTAAAAGTATAAAATTGATTCATTTGTAGTATACAAGGGAATAAATACATAAAATGCATTAAGATACTGCCCTCTGCTGACTTAAAAAATTATTGCACTTTTATATCACAATTTTGCTGACCTCATTTTTAATACAGGGGCGAGTGAGATCATGTCATTTAAACCAGGGAATTTACTGGCCTCCAACACTACTTGCCAGTATAATTCCCTGTATTCCACTAAAGTCTCCCACATTCCGCCCCTGGGGTCCTTTGGCACAACCTCTAATATAAAAAACTGAAATTCAGCTTCAGGACAAGTTTCTTTCAGGGCGAGTACTTTAGACAAACTAAAGGTGTGGCGATGGGGGCACATTGTGCTCCCACTTATGCCAACATTATTATGTCATTTTGGGAGAATAAGTTTGTACTAAACTCAGAATATAGTAGTCTGTGGAAGTTATATGGTAGATTTCTGGACGATTTGTGTTTCTTATGGGCAGGTACCGAAGATGAATTTGTTAGTTTTGTGGAATATCTAAACAGTACCACAGAATTTTTAAGATTCACCCACAAATACACAATTGACGAACTGAAATACCTTGATGTCAACATATTTAAGACTGAGTATGGTTTTGAGTCCAGAATTTTTAGAAAAGAAACCTTTTCGAATTCTTATCTGCACTATTCAAGTTCGCACCCCCCACACCAGAAAAGATGCGTTATAAAAGGGCAATTTGTTCGCTTGTGTAGGATGACTTCTGATGATGCATGTTATAGTAATGAAGGTAAAAATTTGAAAAACATGTTTTTGAACAGAGGTTACCCTGAAGAGCTCATTGACAAAGTTTCTAAAGAAGTCAGTGATGGTAGGAAGGGCAGGTTTGCCCCTGTATTGGGTAAAATTGAAGATAGTGCAACTCAACAGGTTATAAATAAGAAAGTAGATGGGTTAAACAATGAATTTGTATCAGGTATTATTACCACATACGACGGGCAAGCTGGTTTGATTAAAAGAATTTTTGACAAAGAGTGGATTAATTTTTCAAAGGTTTCTGACTTAAATCACATCTTTCAGAGTGATATAAAACACATTTACAGGAAAGGAAACTCTCTGAAGGACATTTTTGAAAGAGGTAGTAAAGGGAACTCAAGGTTAGCAGGCACCAACAAAAAAGCTGGTGTATTTAAATGTGGTGCTTGTAATTATTGTTCGTACTTGATTACTGGAGACACTATTAATTTACCTGCCAGGAACAACAAAATTTTAACTTTAAAAACTTTTGTGAATTGTAACACAAAAGGGATTATTTATTTAGGTTTATGTAAAAAATGTAATGCTTTTTACATAGGCAAGAGTGAAAGAAAAGTAAAACAGAGAATTTATGAGCACACCTATGATATTCGTATAAAAAGTGAAACAAATTCTCTGTATAAACACACAAAAACTTGTCCTGAAGCTGAATTTCAGTTTTTTATATTAGAGGTTGTGCCAAAGGACCCCAGGGGCGGAATGTGGGAGACTTTAGTGGAATACAGGGAATTATACTGGCAAGTAGTGTTGGAGGCCAGTAAATTCCCTGGTTTAAATGACATGATCTCACTCGCCCCTGTATTAAAAATGAGGTCAGCAAAATTGTGATATAAAAGTGCAATAATTTTTTAAGTCAGCAGAGGGCAGTATCTTAATGCATTTTATGTATTTATTCCCTTGTATACTACAAATGAATCAATTTTATACTTTTAAACATTTATTTAATAGTGTAAATTGGGTATATGTTTTTTAATATATAACACACATACATTGTTTTAGTATTTAACAGGTTTCCTAATTTTAACAGAGCCACACAACTTGAATTTTAATGCTTGTTAATGTATTCATTTTTTCAAATGTATAAATGAGTGTTTTTATTGGTTGATTTAAAAGCTGGATGAGTATATAAAAGGTTTTAATTGAATGTATTAGCATTATCTGATGAAGTTGTGGACGAAAACGTATGGTGATTTACTTCAGCGTTATATTTTATTCGAGTGAACTGTTCGGCTTATTAAACTTGTGTGCCTACCTAGCAGTGGTTCAGGGTGCTTTGTTTCTGCTTATTGGTTTGTCTTTGCATCCCCCGTTTTTTGGTTATCAGTAACTTTGGGATGGAATCACCTGCTGGGAGTGTGGCAAGCAATGGAGCAAAGACTAATGAAGTCGGTGAGCTCAGGAAGCTTATCGGACAGCTCACTCAACTTGTGGGGCTTTTGACCCCAGTCAGCCAATCATTGGCCTCGGTATTGACGACTGTACTGGAGCCAGGGAACCAGGAAGTGTATCGGCGTGTAGAAGCGCGAGAGAGACGGGCTGTTGGTGAGGAAAATGAATCCAGAGATGTAGAAAGACGAAATGGAGCAGGATCCAGCAGTCTGGATGGTTTCCCTCGGATTTTGCTTGATGAAACTGATCGCGGACAATCTGAGCAGCCTAATAATAGCAGAAAAACGGGTGAAGGAGTTCGTTTTGGCCCTGGTGGTAGTTTAAACTCTACAGGTACAAAAAGACAATTTAGTGACTTGTTCAATGTTGTTTATGACTTTGCTACTAAAAACAACACTAATGACAATTTACAAGGAACTTTTACTCAAAAACTTGATGACCTGGACTATTTTTTGTATAAATGCAAAATGTTAGAAATGGACAACACTTATTTAAAGTATTGTTTAGAACAGAAAATTGTGCCCAAGGGGCTTAGGGTATGCAAATACCCTAACAAGGTTGTGGAGGGTACTGAGTTTTATTTTGATTTAATTGAGGCTTTTGACAATTGTGGTTTTGAAATAATGAGGGCCATCATTAAAAACAATGAGGTAGAAATCAAGAAGTTGCAAGAAACTGTAGAATGTGTAAACAGGGACATTACTCATGACTTACTATTTACAGTAGATGAAGAGAGAAGCAAGTATCATAAACTACTAAACAATCTAGAAAATAAATGTTTGGAGGTTAAAAACAGAAAGTTAAACAAGATAGAGAGAGATTTAAATGAATATAAAGCAAAGAAACAATATCCGAAGCCTAAGAATTGGGTTAGAAATGTTAGAAATTATGATATTAATCACTACAGAGAACCTAATAATGATATTTCTGACAATGAATTACCTTTAGAGAATGATTATGATGCTGCATTTCCACCTTTAAGGCGTTCTGAGAGGCTCATGCACAGGGAACCTGTTACTTACAGTTCAAAAAACTACAAAACCAGAAACTGGGGAGCTCAAGAAAGGAGACGACCGGTCTGGGAATAATTACAAATTGTGGTTTTAAATATAGTTACAATGATTTTAATATTTATAATTACACAGATGTTGTAATAAATATTACTCATTTCGAACTATTGACAAAAGGTTTTGGTTTTATACCCAGAGAGAGAACAAATATTTTTAAACTATTAATTGATATTAAATTATTTATTAGGAAGAAAAACCTAGAACTATATTTTAAAGGAAATGGTGTTAACGTTAACAATGAAGAACTGCGACGTAAGAGCACCTTCAACCCCCCTACACACCCTCAGCTAAGAAACTTTGAATTGAGCTTGGAACATGAGCTTAGGAAAATTCTGAGTTACCACAAAGTGCAGTCTAATTTAACAGACCCTGAACTGAGAATTTTGAAATCATTAAGTGAGAACAAGAATATAAGAATTATGAAGCCCGATAAGGGTGGGGGGGTTGTGCTGATGGATGCCATTAACTATGAGAGCAAAATGTTTGACATACTAAATGACAATACTAAATATACCAGAATATCTTTGAATGAAATTAACATTGCCTATAAGCGAATTTATGTTATTTTAAATGACTTATTAATGGATGGAGTTATTGACATGAGTACTTTTAAATATCTGTACGTAGACAAACCGAGAATACCCTCCATATTTGGGATACCAAAGGTGCATAAAGATGAAAATGACCCACCTTTGAGAGTGATAGTGTCGGCCGAAGGTTCGGTCACTGCACCTTTGGCCAAGTATATTGATCAGAAGATAAAAAAGCTTGTTTGTGATAACAACGTTATTTTAAAAGACTCCTGGCATTTTTTAAGAAAATTAAACGAATCACTTGCCAACGAAACAAAAGGTTTTGGTACCTTGGATGTGATTGATTTATTTACAAGTATACCTCATGATGTAGGCCTTGAATGGTTTGAAGAAATGCTACTTGGTTCCAAATTACTAGGGCATAATGAGTTCAGAACTATATTGTTATTAATGGAGATTGTCCTAAAGAACAATTTTATATTCTTTCAGGGCGAGTACTTTAGACAAACTAAAGGTGTGGCGATGGGGGCACATTGTGCTCCCACTTATGCCAACATTATTATGTCATTTTGGGAGAATAAGTTTGTACTAAACTCAGAATATAGTAGTCTGTGGAAGTTATATGGTAGATTTCTGGACGATTTGTGTTTCTTATGGGCAGGTACCGAAGAAGAGTTTGTTGGTTTTGTGGAATACCTAAATGGTACCACAGTATTTTTAAGATTTACTTACAAATATACAATTGATGAACTGAAATACCTTGATGTCAACATATTAAAGACAGAGTATGGTTTTGAGTCCAGAATTTTCAGAAAAGAAACCTTTTCGAATTCTTATCTGCACTATTCAAGTTCGCACCCCCCACACCAGAAAAGATGCGTTATAAAAGGGCAATTTGTTCGCTTGTGTAGGATGACTTCTGATGATGCATGTTATAGTAATGAAGGTAAAAATTTGAAAAACATGTTTTTGAACAGAGGTTACCCTGAAGAGCTCATTGACAAAGTTTCTAAAGAAGTCAGTGATGGTAGGAAGGGCAGGTTTGCCCCTGTATTGGGTAAAATTGAAGATAGTGCAACTCAACAGGTTATAAATAAGAAAGTAGATGGGTTAAACAATGAATTTGTATCAGGTATTATTACCACATACGACGGGCAAGCTGGTTTGATTAAAAGAATTTTTGACAAAGAGTGGATTAATTTTTCAAAGGTTTCTGACTTAAATCACATCTTTCAGAGTGATATAAAACACATTTACAGGAAAGGAAACACTCTGAAGGACATTTTTGAAAGAGGTAGTAAAGGGAACTCAAGGTTAGCAGGCACCAACAAAAAAGCTGGTGTATTTAAATGTGGTGCTTGTAATTATTGTTCGTACTTGATTACTGGAGACACTATTAATTTACCTGCCAGGAACAACAAAATTTTAACTTTAAAAACTTTTGCGAATTGTAACACAAAAGGGATTATTTATTTAGGTTTATGTAAAAAATGTAATGCTTTTTACATAGGCAAGAGTGAAAGAAAAGTAAAACAGAGAATTTATGAGCACACCTATGATATTCGTATAAAAAGTGAAACAAATTCTCTGTATAAACACACAAAAACTTGTCCTGAAGCTGAATTTCAGTTTTTTATATTAGAGGTTGTGCCAAAGGACCCCAGGGGCGGAATGTGGGAGACTTTAGTGGAATACAGGGAATTATACTGGCAAGTAGTGTTGGAGGCCAGTAAATTCCCTGGTTTAAATGACATGATCTCACTCGCCCCTGTATTAAAAATGAGGTCAGCAAAATTGTGATATAAAAGTGCAATAATTTTTTAAGTCAGCAGAGGGCAGTATCTTAATGCATTTTATGTATTTATTCCCTTGTATACTACAAATGAATCAATTTTATACTTTTAAACATTTATTTAATAGTGTAAATTGGGTATATGTTTTTTAATATATAACACACATACATTGTTTTAGTATTTAACAGGTTTCCTAATTTTAACAGAGCCACACAACTTGAATTTTAATGCTTGTTAATGTATTCATTTTTTCAAATGTATAAATGAGTGTTTTTATTGGTTGATTTAAAAGCTGGATGAGTATATAAAAGGTTTTAATTGAATGTATTAGCATTATCTGATGAAGTTGTGGACGAAAACGTATGGTGATTTACTTCAGCGTTATATTTTATTCGAGTGAACTGTTTGGCTTATTAAACTTGTGTGCCTACCTAGCAGTGGTTCAGGGTGCTTTGTTTCTGCTTATTGGTTTGTCTTTGCATCCCCCGTTTTTTGGTTAACATGGAGGGTAGTAGTCCTGTATTCAAGGTAGAGTTGAAAATGAGTTGTGGGTAATGAAGCAACTCCCATGTCTTGCTCAGGGAATGTGCCACCATGGGTGTCAGTCAAAAATGCAATGCACTGCTGATCAAGGCGCCAAAGTGTGATTACAAAAGCATAATCACAGACATTTATGAACAAAACTGTGACTGCTGTATCTCTGTGAATTTCTTTTGTTCTGAAGTACAGCCAAACTGGAGTAAGCATGTGGAGGGCACATCTCCCACACTGGGGGTGAAACATAGAATTTCACGGTGGGATTTGTGTGAGAATGATTGCAATGTTGAGATCTCACTGTACAGTGTCACACTTTAGTTATCACCTAATATCACAGGCTATATTCTGTATACATGAAACAACTTCAATATACTTACACATTCAAGATGAAAGAAAATGCACATTTCCCTTCAGGGTTCTTGTATCTGTTTTTATTGGATTCTAACTCCCAAAAATACATCTTGTGGGAAGGAGGATGACTCTTCTTACTACCCTGACACATAAGGAGTCATTAATGTAAGCTGGCACAGTATTCCATTAAAAGGAGGACAAAACTGCAGGTCTAACTATAGTATATTCATAGGATCCAGTTGTATTCCTTTTAAGAAATATGTAGCCAAACGGGTCTGCTACATAAATGTAAGACATCCATCCACTCAACTGAATGCACTTTAAAAATAAGCCTCGTTTGTCACTTGACCAACCATGACAAAAAATGGGGAATAGCTGAATGCCTGTACTATTTCTGCAGGAGTCGGGGAAGTATGGGCAGTTAAAGCTACCACATGACATTTATAAGAGGCCAGAGGTTCACTAAAAGGTGCTGCAAGTTAGTCAGGTGGCTGTGGCAGCGCACCAAATGTAAGAACCATGAATGCAATATCCTATAACAATGCATTACATATTGTTATAGGTAAGTCATTTGTATGGCAGGCAACATAGGTAATACTCCCAATGGCCTTTTTTGGCCCACTGCAATTCCTCCTTATTCCTAGCCTTTATTATAAACTCATGGCCTTTAAGGATAGGCTCTACAGAAAGCTACATAGACCACAAAGGTGTATAAGATGAAGGAGACAAGGTTGATGGCCAGGCACACCACTGTGAATACTTTTTAAGAATATGTTAATTTTGCACAATGAAATGTGCTAGAATTTAAGCAGAATGGAGCAGTTCCTATTGTTTCAATTTATTAATTACATTATTTTCATTCATTCATTCATTTGTTTTTCAGAATGTGTGGTTGGCGAAATAAATGTTTTGCTTAAGCCTGCCATTTCAACATTTTTTCTGTATATTAAAAATGTATGCTATTTAAATCATACACTGTCTGGAGTAGAGGTGGGAATTTAATACTTACATGTTGGGGTAGAGGGGTCTACAGTTTGGAAAACATTATACAGTTTCAAAAATCCTCTTTGTGCCCCTGACAAAGACTGTTGAAGTTAGTGAAGAAGACAGCAGTAGTAGAAACATGGATTTTTGAGTAAGCCAGTAGACCTCACAGGTGCTGAAAAAGTCAGAGTAAAAAATGATAGAAATATGTACCCAGCAAAATTTCATTCACCAAAATAATATGAACAGCAGTGTGACTGTGATCTGGTTACCAAATGTAAAAATGCCAAACAAAACTACAAGTAATGCCTGCTAAAACTGAATGACACACGCACACGCGCACACACACACACACACACACACACACACACACACACACACACACACACACACACACACACACACACACACTGCATATCTCTATGGTGTAGTATGAGCTGCATTTTTCACAATACCATTTTTCAAGGTTTCTTTTTAGCCAATTAGAAATAAATGATGTGCTTCCCTTTCTAGGCACAAGTGCTTATTTAAGCACTGTATTTAACATCAGTAACTTAATAACTCCTGATGAAGGGCTTGTGTCAGGTCTAAAGCTGGAGTAATTGCAAAACCTTTGCTGTCACAATAAAAAAGTATTATTGCATCATATCTGTGTTCCAGTGTCTTTGTATGTTCTGTTAGTAGACCAACACAACATTGCTTTCATTTTTTTCTTACACACACACACACACACACACACACACACACACACACACACACACACACACACACACACACACACACCATTAATGATTTTTTGCCTTAAAAAGCAATATCAGCTTTGCAGATTTTTAACATCTGAAACACATAAGCGTAAATACTAAATTTGTAAAACCAGTGGCGTTTGCTCAGCACGCTAAAACGCCTATGCTCCGGAATCTAGATGACACTGGTGCAACAGAATAACAGTTACTATCGGTAGGAATGAAACAAGAATCAATTTTTCACTGAAATAGTAGCGTGAAAAAACACTTTTAATCCACAAATAAGGTTAAGCGCTTTCACCTACAGGACGTAGGCTTCTTCAGAACAATACTACATTCAAAACTAAACAGTTAAATATTTAAAATTGGCGCCAAAATTAATGCCTCTTTTAAAGAGGTATCACCATCATACTTAAAAACCTCTTATTCATAGCATTTAATTTATATTAAATCTACGTATATGCTAATGTATAAAAAACATATATTTTAAATACATGTACAACATAGAACAAAATTCATTAGTGATATCATATTTATACATATTCTAAAATTGTTTTAGTTGAAATAAAATCATTAAGCCCCGGAGGGGTAGTGGCATCAGTGAAAATCTGCCAATAACTTTCTTTAAATGCCAATTTATTCTTCATATTACCACCTCTAGGATTATTTTTTATTATTTCTAATATGCCAAACCTAAACTGATGTTCACTACCTTTATTTATAATGTGTCTTGCTAAAGCATTTTTATCATCTCTCTTTCTTATACAATAAACATGTGCATATATTCTTTTCTTAAAATTTTGTTCCGTTTTACCTATATAGTATGACGGACATATAGTACATTTGGCAATATATACTAAAAATTTTGTATTACAATTACCCTTTTTAAAATATAAAATAGTCTTGTTATAATTATCTAATCTTAATGTATCATCTTCTAAAATGTAACTGCACTGATTACAAGACCCACATCTACTAGTATGTGACTTTTTATCCAAGGCTACTTGTTTACTGCCCCTTTCTAATATCCTTTTTAAATTTTGTCCCATTTTGTATACAAATGTGGGTTTAGAGCCTAAAATCTCAGTCATCTCCTCATTAGACATTAGGGTATACCAATATTTATTTAATACGTGTTTTATTTTATTACTATAGGGCCCATATTCTATTATGCAGGCTTTATCATACACCGTATTTGTTGGATTACCTAACGCTTCTATTAATGTCTCTGATGTCTCTTTATACTTGAGACCTAATAAAGGGATAATACTATTACCCCATCTATTAATAAGGTCACCACTAATTCTATTCATCATATCTAAATTATACCCTCTATCTACAAACATAGATGTGATAAATTCTATTTCCTGTTTCAATTCTTCCATAGAACTAGTCATTCTCAAGGCTCGAATACATTGACCTTTAAAAATATTTCTTTTAGTCTTTGCAGGATGGCAACTATTATAATCCACATAAGAATTTGTAAATGTTTCTTTTCGATGTATTTTGGAATGAAACCCACTATCTGTTCTCGACACTAAGGTATCTAAATATGGTACCCCCATACTATTACTATGCGAGGTAAATTTTAAATAACTACTACTCTGATTCAAATATTCAAAAAACTTTTGAAATGATTCCTGATTTCCTTCCCATATTACATATGATTTGTATACCATCAATAAAAGGAAGAAAAAACCTAGGAGTAACTTGACAAAAGAGGAAAAGAATGTATTGGATAATTTAATCACTAGCAATAGTGTTAGGGTTATGAAACCCGATAAGGGAGGTGGGGTCGTGGTTTATGATAAGATGACATATAACATAAAAATACACACAACATTACATGAATCTGGGAATTATGAGACCATTTCTCAAAATGAGTTGAATATAGCATATAGGAGAATTGACCTATTTATAGAGGAATTTCTTTTGGATGATAGAATTACAGAAGAATTATATAAATATCTTAGGGTGGACTATCCCTTTTTGGCCACGATGGTAGGTATCCCCAAAATACACAAAAATGTAATGGATCCACCATTTAGACCGATAATATCGGGAAGTAAATCCAAAACATACCCTTTAGGGGTTGCCATTGATTATTTATTAAAACATATATATGACAATGTTGAACATATGGTAAAGGATTCGTGGCAATTTTTGCGGAATTATCCCACACATTTAATGGATCAAGATTTAATATTTGCCTCCATAGATGTCATAGATCTATTTATGTGCATACCCAAGGACGAGGATTTGGAGGCCTTCTCGGATAGTATGTATACTTATAGTAAGTTATCCAGTGATAGAATACAGTTGGTCAGTGACTTTATGTCTATTGTTTTAGATAACAATTTTGTATACTATGAGGGTGAGATCTTCAGACAAATCAAGGGTGTGGCTATGGGGGCCGCTTGTGCCCCCATATATGCCAACCTTGTCATGTTAAAATGGGAAGAGAAAAACATCTTTATGAGTCAATTTTACAGTAAGATCAAATACTACTCACGTTTTCTCGACGGCAAATATGTAATATGGGAAGGAAATCAGGAATCATTTCAAAAGTTTTTTGAATATTTGAATCAGAGTAGTAGTTATTTAAAATTTACCTCGCATAGTAATAGTATGGGGGTACCATATTTAGATACCTTAGTGTCGAGAACAGATAGTGGGTTTCATTCCAAAATACATCGAAAAGAAACATTTACAAATTCTTATGTGGATTATAATAGTTGCCATCCTGCAAAGACTAAAAGAAATATTTTTAAAGGTCAATGTATTTGAGCCTTGAGAATGACTAGTTCTATGGAAGAATTGAAACAGGAAATAGAATTTATCACATCTATGTTTGTAGATAGAGGGTATAATTTAGATATGATGAATAGAATTAGTGGTGACCTTATTAATAGATGGGGTAATAGTATTGTCCCTTTATTAGGTCTCAAGTATAAAGAGACATCAGAGACATTAATAGAAGCGTTAGGTAAGCCAACAAATACGGTGTATGATAAAGCCTGCATAATAGAATATGGGACCTATAGTAATAAAATAAAACACGTATTAAATAAATATTGGTATACCCTAATGTCTAATGAGGAGATGACTGAGATTTTAGGCTCTAAACCCACATTTGTATACAAAATGGGACAAAATTTAAAAAGGATATTAGAAAGGGGCAGTAAACAAGTAGCCTTGGATAAAAAGTCACATACTAGTAGATGTGGGTCTTGTAATCAGTGCAGTTACATTTTAGAAGATGATACATTAAGATTAGATAATTATAACAAGACTATTTTATATTTTAAAAAGGGTAATTGTAATACAAAATTTTTAGTATATATTGCCAAATGTACTATATGTCCGTCATACTATATAGGTAAAACGGAACAAAATTTTAAGAAAAGAATATATGCACATGTTTATTGTATAAGAAAGAGAGATGATAAAAATGCTTTAGCAAGACACATTATAAATAAAGGTAGTGAACATCAGTTTAGGTTTGGCATATTAGAAATAATAAAAAAATAATCCTAGAGGTGGTAATATGAAGAATAAATTGGCATTTAAAGAAAGTTATTGGCAGATTTTCACTGATGCCACTACCCCTCCTGGGCTTAATGATTTTATTTCAACTAAAACAATTTTAGAATATGTATAAATATGATATCACTAATGAATTTTGTTCTATGTTGTACATGTATTTAAAATATATGTTTTTTATACATTAGCATATACGTAGATTTAATATAAATTAAATGCTATGAATAAGAGGTTTTTAAGTATGATGGTGATACCTCTTTAAAAGAGGCATTAATTTTGGCGCCAGTTTTAAATATTTAACTGTTTAGTTTTGAATGTAGTATTGTTCTGAAGAAGCCTACGTCCTGTAGGTGAAAGCGCTTAACCTTATTTGTGGATTAAAAGTGTTTTTTCACGCTACTATTTCAGTGAAAAATTGATTCTTGTTTCATTCCTACCGATAGTAACTGTTATTCTGTTGCACCAGTGTCATCTAGATTCCGGAGCATAGGCGTTTTAGCGTGCTGAGCAAACGCCACTGGTTTTACAGATTTTTAACATATAATGTATTAATAGTCTTTTTATTTTGTTTGTTTATTTATATTTGTTAGCTAGACTAGAACACTGATCTATATGGATCTTTTTCAGACTCAGCCCAGGAGGATATCATTTCATTTGTGCAGACAGTTAAGACTGTGAGCTGTAGTTCCTTGGTACACAGTTTAAGTCCCTCAGCCCTCATTTGCCTACTATATGACTGAGCAAGTCACTTAACCAGACAGTGCTTATGGACAACTGAAAATTTGGGCTAGGCTTCTCAGTGGTCCACTAGACTACAAGCCTAGTAACTACCTTCAAATCTATGAATCTATGTAAATAAACGATTAAACATTTTTTGAACGGCTGAACTCATTATTAAGAGCAAACTAACTTGCTATCTTACATTTTTGAAAAAAATATCACCAATACTGACATAAGCCATGTGTATTATGGGTTTGAATGTAAACAGCACACAAAAAGCATTATGACTATATTTGCTTAGATTTCTGCTAGTCCTTTATGGTTACACTGAAATGTTGCATGCTGTAGCCATTTCCTATAGGTCTGAAAAATACTTTAGCTGTGCCATGTTCCTAGAATACTAGGAGGCTTCTATATTCATTTTATTCCTCATGTATTGCTCATTTGCCTGGCATGATGGGAGAATGTTAACAACACTGAGAAAGCACTGTAAGCTTGGGATACATCTGAACAGACTGTCATTTAGATAGCAAGAGCTGTAATGAAAAAATGTTCAAAACCAAGCAGAGAGAATGTAAAGGAATCACAGTTTGAAACTCTATATTCAGATTCTATGCATACTGTATTAATTGTAGTTCTCAAAAAAATGTTAAGGTAGTAATTGGAATGCTATCTTGCTTTAACCCTTTAGAGTGTTTAGTGTCAAGTTGGAGTTATATATTTGTCTGGTAGACGTGAACCCAATTTGTAGGAGGAAATAAGTGCAGTAGGTGGTAGTGCTCTAAATCTAGCTGCAAAAACAGCAGAGAGAACAGAGAATGTAATGGAATCACAGTTTGAAACTCTGTATTCAAATTCTATGCATACTGTATTCACTGTAATTCTCAAAAGAAAGTTAAGGGAGTAACTGGAATAGTATCTTGTTTAACCCTTTAGAATTTTTTGCGTCGGGTTAGAGTTATATATTTGTCTTGCTGGCTTAAACCCCAATTTGTAGGAGGAAATAAATGCACTAGGTAGTATTCTAAATCTAGCTGCAAAAACAGATGCAAAAATTTTAATGTAGTTATTAATCAATAAAATTAGTTCCCTAGTGAGTTCTGTCTTTATTGAGTATAGGGATGAATATGGATTTTTACTGGTTTAAATATGGATCACTGAAGCTGTCACAATAATGTTATATGATTAATTAGAAAAAAGAGGCAATTATGGTGAGAGTGACTGATAAAAATAGCACAGACACCATTTAGACCTGGAACTTTATTTGTGTTCTTGCAGATTGCAAGAAGCACTTCCACCTTTGAAACTGGGGCATCAAGTGACTCAGTTTAATATTGGGATAGTAATGAGCCAGAATTTTTTTAAAGTGGATCAGTTCATGTTTTATAATAAGCTACACCAAAATTATCATAAGATATAAAATAAGCAGACTAAAATATATGGATTAAACTAAGATGATCTTTACATAGTATGATTTTCCTTTTGGGAAATTTATTAAACCTATTAGCAGGCAGAAATGCTTACTAAAATCTTTGATGGGATTTGGCCCTCTTAAAACTAGGGGGCTATGATTTTAAATTCATGGAGACATAAGTTTCACATCCACCTGCCCACACACACAAACATACACACACACACACATATATATATATATATATATATATATATATATATATATATATATACATACAGAGAGAGAGAGACAGACAGAGGCAGATAAACGTCCAAGATGGACAATTGGTTCCTCATTGAACTTTAGCTACACTGAACTTTTGAACTTGAATCTAAGTGCCTCAGTGGATTTTTGTCTTAATAGGAAAGTTCTGAGATAGGCAGTAAAATTGTTGTTTGTCTTTCGTTTTTTTCCTGGTAAGGGGTTGCCACAGAACTCCAGTCCGCTAATGATTGGCAGTAGATTTTTTTTACAAAACGCCAAGGTGCCAGCTCGACGCCCAACCTTCAATGAAGGCACACCCATTTATGCACGCATGTCTTTCGAATGCTACCCAACCACTGGGAGGACATGCAGACTCCACACAGAAGGCACTCCTAAGACAAGCCGAGAATGGAATGGGAGAACCTCTTGCTGTGAGGTAACAACACTACCGCCGTACCACCATGGCAATCAGATAGGCAGTAAAATACACTTTCAAAATAGAAAGTAATCATCCAGTGTCATCAACAGTATACAATTCTGAAGAAAACTGGATATTTTAACTGATTTGTAACTTTCCCTGCTATCATTTGAGGAAAATAGGCAACACCAAATTTTCTAAAATGAATTTGTCCATAAAGAAAGTTCTACAAAAAGTTGTTGTTGTTTGTCTTTTCGGCTTTTCCAGGTTAGGAGTCGCCACAGCGGAATTCTGGTCCGCTAATGATTGGCAGTAGATTTTTTTATGGTGCCGAGTTGCCAGCCCGACGCCCAACCTTTAGCGAAGGCACGCCCATTCACGCATATCTTTCAGAGGCGACTCGACCATGGGGAGGACATGCAGACTCCACACAAAGGCACTCCAGCCGAGAATCGAACAGGAGAACCTCTTGATGTGAGGCAACAACGCTACCGCTGTACCACCGCGGCTTTTAAAAAGTTCTACAAACAGTAATGTCTTCAATTCAGGAACTTATTCTCAAAATAGAGCATTTTAAAACCAAAATGTCTTTTATACAAGAAAACTGCTCTAAACAAACAGTAATGTTAAAATCCATGGTTCAACACCAGGAAAATCAAATTAAGAGAAAATACTTCTGTAAAGGAAACAGAAAGAAGACAAAAAGAAAACAAATATCAGACTGAATTTATTTATAATCAAAACACAAGGCTGATGGAGAAGAAGGAAGACAATGAATCCAAACCACCTACATCAATAGCAGTGAATTGTCCTTATTTTTTTGATACGGTATGAAGAAAAGAAAGGCATGTTAGCCGCTGTCAAACTACTAAAACAAAATAACATTAAATCTCACACTCAGTACCTCATTAGACTGAAGCTGTTTCTCTATATTGCTATAAGAATATTTAATTCCTTAGAAGAAACAATGTAATTTGTTCGTAATAATACATTTATACCAAACTATGAGGAAAAAACTGGAACTATATTTCTTAGAAAAGTCAGTCTGAGGGAGATAACTGTAAAACTACAAAACTGTTTCCAAAAAGTCAAACGTTAACTTGGTGGTGAATGAGAAGAAAATTACAAACACACGCACATGCACACTCACACACACACACACATATATATATATATATATATATATATATATATATATATATATATATATATATATATATGGGTCTAGGTTAGAAGGTCGACAGCCGATATGACCGACAACGGATTAGCGGGCGCCAGATGATCGACACTCGGAAGACCGACGCTACAGATGAACACGCCGACGCCAGGGATAGTGAGTTGGAAAGAAGGCTGTGTGAGTATGCGGTGGTGACGGACGTTAGGGTGCGAGTAAGGTAAGTGTGGATAGTGACAGTCTGTGGGGATAGGGGTGGGTTAAGTGAGTTAGGGTTAGGGCGCGGGTTAGGTAAGTGTGCGGTAGTGGTATTTTTTGGGTTAGGGGCGGGTTAGGTGAGTTAGGGTTAAGGCGCGGGTTAGCTGAGTGTGCGATAGTGACGGACCTTAGGGTAAGGGTTTGGGTTAGGGTTGTACATAGCTGTGTGTGTGAGGTTTAGTGTGGGTTTGTGAGGATTTTGGTGTGCTTGTGTTCTGTGTGTGGTTTTTGGATAAGGGGATGTGTTTTGTTAGTTGATTGTTGTTATTGTGGTGTGTGCAGTGTATGGGGTTTCGTGTTTGTGGACCGTCGGTTACTTGTTTGTCGGGCATATGAGGTGTCGTGTTTCTGGTTTGTCGATAATGTGGTGTCGATGTTTCTGTTGTCGGTGAAAGTGGCTGTCGATCTTATGACCTAGAACCATATATATATATATATATATATGTACACATACACACACACACACACACACACACACACACACACACACACGCACACACACACGCGCTTAGTGTATCATTTAAACGGTTAGCTCATTTATGTGTCAGTTTAGTTTGGTCTTGAAAATGCTTTAATTAGAAATTTTAGTAAATATGAAAATTGTATGTAGTGATGAAATGTACAAAAAGAAATGAACTTCAAATATACATTGTTTGAAAAGGTTCACACTGTCAACATTGGATAGTTATATTATTTAGGCTCATAATACCTTAGTAATACATGCATTTTCATTATTAGATGTTTCTTTAATAGGAAACAGTAGAAGATTGTGAATACTCATAATATGTAAATTAATGCATATTTAATACATTTCACCTTTGTATTAATTTTATGTGTTTAACAGTAAATAAAATAGTCTAACTAGAAAATTATGGAAAATGTTGTTCTGGCTTACATTAGCAACTTGTCTTTCACTTGTTTCTTTTCTTTCTCTGCTATGACTACACTAGCAAAGTGTGATAATGTTATAACAAGTAAATTATTATATATTCTTTTATTATTATGTGAAAGACAATAGTTTACAATTTAAAGTTATGAACTTGGATATCAGAGTAATTTTCAGCCGATTGATTTATTTCCTGATAGCAACAGCTACCATATATACTAGGTTTCAGTTGTTATCTTGCCTGGATAAAAGAAGTGGTTTCTCAGCACTATCCTTGCCACTTTCATAGTACCAGAACTCCAGAACTCTTTATTTTTTTATATTGCTATTGATCCACTATTCATATATTATACCTGCTGTTTTTGTGTTTAGACATTACATGGATTAGCTGTGCTTAAAAAAGTTTTCTGACTTATATAGTGGAATATGCTGTGGAATGTGACAGTGGACAGGGATATTAGTGAAGGTTATTTGACTGAGGAGATTCACACAAAAACTAATAAAGAGAAGTTGGAGAAATCCAGAAAACAGCCACTTTATTGTGGTAAGGTGTAAATAACAAGTTTAGCAAACTTTTTGTAAGAATACCAAAATTCCTAGAGTGCTTTTGTCAGGTATCTAAACAGACTTCACCAGTATGAATCAGTTTAAAAAAATGATTATTAAAACTTCCCAGAGTAGCAGCTCAATTGTATATTTTTTGGGGTGGGGGTTTAAGAAATAATGTATGTTACACCTTACAGACCTCATTCTAGTCCCCAGGAGAAGTGGTAAATGATAAAATAATATAAGGACAGGTCCTTATGTTATAAAAATCAATTGTCAAACAGAAATAAAGAGGAGGGTTATGGATACTTACAATATGCTTTATTGTACCTGAATTAATTATAAATAAAATAACGGAGACTAAGAAAAGGAAAAGAAAAATAAGTGGATATTTATAAATAAATACATACATTAGAGTGAATAAAGTAAACAACTTTTTAGGACTATGTTAGAATTTTTAAATTTATTTCACTCCTCTTTTTAAAATTACTATTATATTTATAGTTATGTTTATATCTTAACATCTTGTAGGCATTTTATTTATTGAAGTTATACTAACACTGTGGAGAGAGTATTCCAAATAAGATTTACTAACTAAACTAGGATTTGTAGAATTCCATGCAGGGCTTGATGGGTTATTAGTTTAAAATTTTCCTTTAAAGGATATTGTAGACAAGTTTGTGATATTACATAGAGTTTTTTATCAATTACTTTTAGTGTGTATAAAACAATATCCCCTCATCTACTTCAAGCCTTGCCAAATTGGATCATCTTTTTCTGCTGCCCCAGTACTTTCTCCTGTTTGTACAGTAATTGACAAACTTTTTATCCACTACCCTGCAATAAGGGACCTGCCTGGCTTCTAAGGATCCCCTCATCTACTTCAAGCCTTGCCAAATTGGATCATCTTTTTCTGTTGCCCCAGTACTTTCTCCTGTTTGTACAGTAATTGACAAAGTGCATTTCATCATTGCCCCATGTTGTAAGCAATTCTGTGTTTTGTCTTTTAAACTCTGTAAACTAATTTCAGCCACTGAGTCAGGAAAGCCAGCAGCCAGACTCCTCTCCTGGGACCAGTATTACCTAATAGTTTTCCCCTCGCCGCTTACCTTATCCTTCCCTACTTGCTAAATTATTTTTCTTGGTTACCTGTTGTAATAATCTTTCTGCCCACTAGGTGGCAGTCTAATCTGGCCTAGAGCCCTTATTCTTTCCCCCACTTTTGCTAGTTTCAGCTCACTACATTCTTTTTCCTATTTTCTCTTCCCTTGCCCTGCTGCCTAGCTATTCCCCTAATACTCTCTCTCCACTCCTAGACCATACTCTTCTCATCCTCTACCCACAGCAGACTATTATTCTTTTTATTCTTCCCTCTTCACTGTCCTTTTTCTTGCATCATACCTGCTCCACTAGAAGCTACTTACCTGCTCCACCTTCTCTCTCTGGGTTGTTACTGCTCACTGATTGTCTCTGCTGAATCCTCCACTACTTGCTCTGACCCGCTCCGTTCACCCTATGAGCTCACTCTGCTCCTCTACCCTACCCCAATTCCCACCCACCCCCAGTGCTGTTAAACTTATACCTGTCTAGCCACACCCACTTTGCTACTCACCCTATCACATTAAACTACTACTTATCAACTCCTCCCCTAATCTCTCTCCTTAATCATCTCCACTCTATTGCAAGTGACAATAACCACTCCACTCTACCTTTATCTTCATTTCTACTCTCCCCAAAACCTCCTCTGCCTATCCTACCACACTATATCTCTTATTTTACCCCACCCAACAATTTACATAACCTCTTAACCCTACTATTACAAATGGCCTACTTACATAAGCCTATCCTCAAAAACTGTCTTCTCATTTCTCCTTCATTAATATTCCTAACCTTAACTTATGCCCTAACCTTCTACGAACACTTCTCTCTGGTTTATAAAGTACCTCCCCACCAGCAAACTCTACCAATTACACATCTCAACTCCTTCTCCCACAGCAACATAACCTCTACTTCAGCTTATCTACTTCCAAGGTTTCATAGATATTCCCATGTTACTTATTTCCCCAACAAGACAAGCCTACCCAAGTACTATAAAATTATAAAAACTTTATTAAAACATTCCACACATCTTCTATTAGATGGGGACATTCATCCTAATCCTGGCCCAATTCCACAAACTGACAGTAATCTACAAAAACAATCAGCCACTGATGTTTCTACCACTATAAGATTAGGTAACTCTCTCCGAATAGCTCAACTTAATATCCGTAGCATTAACAACAAACTTAGTCAACTGCATGCTCTATTACAAGTACATGCATTTGATATCCTTTGCCTTACGGAAACTTGGTTGAAACCTTCTACTCATAACCTAGAAATAACCCCACCTGGATATAACATCCTAAGATGCGACCGCACATCCAAAAAGGGTGGGGGTGTAGCCATCTTGTATAAATCTGAACTTCTCATTTCATCCTACAATGTATTACTACCCTCAAATACCAATGCAGAAACCCTTACCATAAAACTCCAAATTAATAAATCTAAATCTATCTATATAATCTGCTCCTACATTCCTCCAGGAAATAATATTAGCACTCTTGAAAACATTCTTAGTAGCCTTTCCACCCTCTTACCACAAGAAACTATTGTACTAGGTGACTTTAACATAGACTGGACCACATGTAGCTCCCCCAATCCTAACACCCACATAAATCTATATGGTTTCACTCAAATAATAAACACCCCCACAAGAATCCACAAACCTAGTAATAAGGAAACTACTCTTGACCGGATCCTTATAAACAGTCACCCTGAAACTTATACTCCAGGAACTCTCCCAGATGACATTAATGACCATGTTCTAACCTAAATAACAAAACGAAAGGCATACAGCCCTAATAATATTTTTTTAACCTACCATTCTAAAAAACATTTCCAAACCGAGAGCTTTCAAAATGAGCTAAAAGCCTGTAACTGATCACCTCTAAAGCAACTTAAACTGGATGAAGCAGTTTCTTACTTTAATACTAAATTTCTACAAATCCTAAACTGCTGTGCCTCCCTCCGCTCTTCCTGAGTTAGGACCAAAATAGCCCCATGGCTCACAAAACAAACCAGAGAAAAAATGTTCATATGGAACAAAATATGGGCCAAATGGAGAGCCTCTAAGAGCTTTACAGACCACCTATACTTTAAACAGCTAAGAAATGCTACCAAAAAGGACATTATCTTAGACAAGACAAACTATTATTCCCACCTTCAACAATCACACTCAAAAAACCCTCAAAACTTACGGTCAGGCATTAATAAACTTCTCAAACCAGGACAGTCTAAAACTCCAACCCCATGCTCAATTCCCCATAATAGTCCTATGCAAATAGCCAATGCCTTTAACAATTACTTCACTGAAGCTATTCAAACTCTAGCAAAAACACTATCGCCCATTACCCCCTGTCCTTTATAATATACAAACAGTTCATTTCCCTCCTTCCATACACAACCTGTGCCAACATTCTTTATCTGCAAACTCCTTCAAAAACTCAAACCTTGCACCCCTTCTGCTGACAGCCTGCCAGCAGAATACCTTCAAATAGCTGCCAAAGCCATAGCATATCCCATATCCAGCCTTATAAACAGAACAATCACAGAAGGTACCATCCCTTCCATATGGAAAGTCTCCCATATAATCCCCTTACATAAAGGAGGTAAATCCACTGATATCTCCAACTTCCGATCAATTGCATTACTCTCTCTACTTGCCAAAATCATGGAAAAATGTATTCACCGTCAACTACTTCAACACCTGCTCCAGAATAATTTACTTGCTAACTGCCAGCATGGCTTTAGGCCCTTTCATAGCACTACTACTGCCCTGCTAACTTTTAGTGACTGTATAAACAGGAATTGAAACAACAACTCTCTCTCTCTCTTCTGCACTATTCATTGACCTATCACAAGCCTTTGATATGGTCAACCATAACTTACTTATCATTGTGCTAAAAGCCCAATCTCTTGACCCACAAGCAGTTCTTTGGTTTAAATCCTATCTAGAAAATAGACAACAAGCAGTGCTCTGGGACAATAATCTCTCCACACCCCTCCCCGTGAACATTGGAGTCCCTCAAGGCTCTATCCTAGGTCCTCTTCTTTTTTCCATTTTTATTAATCATCTCCATATTGTTTTTCCTCAAGCCACCTGTATACAATACGCTGATGACTCTACTTTAATCTGTACTGCTAAGTCAACAACCTCTCTCCAGACCCTTACTCAAACTGTATTCAACTCTGTTGAAAATTGGTTCACCCATCATTGCCTCCTTAACCCCCCAAAAAAATTATTACTTTTTGCTCCCACCCAAAAATCACCACAGACCCACTTCACAATTACCTCTAATAATGGAACTAGTATTTCCCCTGATACTACTGTACATCTCCTGGGCATAACCATTGATTATAACCTCAGCTATGATGACCATATCAACAATACTATAAAAATTGTCAAAAAAATTAGGCTCCCTGTATAGAATCAAACCCTTCCTCACACCACTAGCTAGAACCACCATTGCCCAGACTCATCTCACTTCTACCCTATTCTATGCGTCTGCCATATATACCAATCTATCAAAGCACAATCTTACCAAGCTTGAAACTACCTATAATAATATAGTCAGATTTGCCACTGGCTCCCCTTATAGAACCCACCGTCTCAACCTTAAACAACTCGGATGGTCAGAACTACAAAACCAACTACTATTTAATCAACTTGTGATCACACAAAAAATTCTTTATTACCCAAATAATACCCCTATGCTCTCTAACCTGATCTCCCCATATAAAAATCTTACAACTCTACGCTCAGCTAATAAGCTACTAATTTCCAACATTAAATCTAATAACAAAGCTGGGGACTCACTCTTTACCAATATTGTGGGCAGAATCTGGAACAAGCGTCCTAGAACACTCACTTCTCTCTCATCTACACCACTCTTCAAGAAACATCTCAAAGAACATCTAAAAATACATTGGCTTTGTCCCTGCTCTAAACCTGACTGAATCATACTTATCCTCTTATTTCTCTTCTTGCTATACCCCTTCCCTCCTGGGCTATGGTCCCTCTGCAGCATTAATCAATAGAAGCTAACCTTATACTAGTACTTGTGTTTTCCTGCCTTTTCTCTTTCTCCTTCTTTGACTTAATGAATGATGATTTTCAAATACTGTGGAACTTGTACTTGATTGTATCTTAAACCTACAAAAGACTTTGTACTTGATTGTTTCTTAAACCTATGCAAAGACTCTGTACCATTGTTCACAAAAACAATTTTTTTTTCCAACCATTTTTGCTCTCTAATGTATTTGAATTTAGTCATTTTTTAATTATTGTATTCCGTAATTTACTTATACTTGGAGCTTTTCTCCCCTGGCCTCTACTGAAAATGGACATGTATCCAGCTAGACTAGCCCGGTCAACAAATATAAAATAAATAAAATATATTCCTACCAATCCTTTCTCCTATTATTATGAAATATTTATATTAGGGACCTTAAAAGTATAAAATTTGCTATAAGTCACAGAAGTTACAAAATTTTGAAATATTAGTATAAAAATGTAATAATTCTTAACATAACATATCCTAACATAAATTGTATATATAGTGGTTATAAAGGGACTAATAAAATATATTCATGTGAACAGAAATTATATTTTTAACAAAGACATCTGTTAGAAAGGGAATCTTCAAGATTTGAATGTAAACACTGTACAGTACTAGTAAACTCTTAATTTAAAAAGTAGAGTTTCATATGGCAACAGCTGAATACCAAAACAAACATTTTAAATCACTGATACTAAGTGGATTCCAGGAATTAGGGATAAATATAGGCAATGATATTTAGATTTACCGTAAATAAAATGATAGTTCGCTTAATATTAGGAGAAGATTTTAACTGTATACTGGATAAGATAGACCCAAGTGTAGCTAGACAACCCAAAAATATGAGCATCACAACTGCATTAAAATATGGTACATGAATCTAAGATATCTGAAAGATTTATCAGATTTTAATTTCTTATTTTTTTTACACATTATTCCTATGCTTTTAGACAAAAAAACAAAACAGATGTTTTTGTTTTCAATGTGTTAGGCTATACAATTTAATCTTTTAATGAAATATTATGCCACTTACCAGATCATAGTGCCATTTGTTTTTCTATGGTAGTTAATTAGAAAAGATAAGGCATAGTTATCAGAATTCCTCCATATTTAACTAATCTAAAAATACTAAAAAATATGAATAAAAAATAGAAGAATTTCTTATAATTTAATAACAATGTCTAGTCATAATTAAATATGAGATTTATTTAAGTTTCATCTATTTGCAAAAGGTACAACTTGATGTACTAATAAATTAGGACAATGTGATAGGGAATTAGCAAAGATGTAAAAAAATGTAAATGTTGCTAAATCAAAAGTACAAAAGCGGAGTCTATATTTTGAGATGTAGCTAAGGACCTAAAATATCAACTCATTTGAGTCACAAAGTCGAAGTAGTTTTAGAAAAAGTAAAGCTACAAGCTTATTCAATTATTTCTATAGGATTACACTGATTAGTGGCAATGTCCAAACTGATAGCTAGAACAAATCAGAAAAATGTATTTGAGATTCTGCTAACAATAAATTAGCTACAGATACTGAAGAAATCTTTATCCTTTAGTAATGATTATGAATATACAAAAAACAGAGCAGGTGTAATATTAGAGGTAAGATCCACCGAGGTGTATATTAATAAAATATAAAAAGCAAATTAAATAAGGAGAATATAAGATCTTTACTTAAATCTATACCTATGTTAGAGATACATGAACAGACAACAATTATTAAAGAAGAATAAAGCACAATGAATAGTGATTAATTCTTTTTATAACCTGCTTCCATATAACATCATTCAAGTCATAAGAAAGTTTTTGCTCAGGTGAAAAATATGGATATGATACCCCCTTTATGATGATATATAGCAACTCTTATACTAAAACATGATAAATGTCTAATTCTTCATACAGGCGTATGTTATTAAACATTAATTATAAAATATGTATATTAATGGTATAATGTATATTAAAATTAATTATGCAAACTATAATAAATAGAGATCGAATAGGATTTATATTTAAAGGCAAGGATGAGATATTTCAACAACTGCTTTAACTGATTATAACACGCAATAATTAACATTTATATGGTGAGATACAGAAAAGGCTGTTGATGGTCTAAATTAGAAATATTTATCTGAAGTATTAAAAAATGATGGTTTCATGGAACTGATCAGTAATAAAGTGTTTTATATAATAATGCTAAATTTTGGGTTAAAATAGGGATGTTTCTATTACAGAAGCTAAATTTAAAAAATTAAAATAAAATAAGGTCATCTTTTTTCTTCTTTCTTTTTTACTTTAGATATTAAGCTTCTGGCATATATTTAAAAATACAAAATTTATTTATAGAAGGCTTTAAGACTAACAAAGATGATTCCTCAAAATATTATCATGACCAGATTATACACAGTACTATCAGCACTAACCAACTCTGAATCCGCAATAGTTCATTTAGATACTCATTAAATAATTTTGAAAAAGTATTTAGCCTGAAGTTTAATGAGAATAAAAAAAGTCTATCTTAATTAATCAAAACATAAGCTCCTTTTAGAAGAACATTATAAGTGAAATTATAAGACTAAAGTATTTGGGTATACTGATGTCTAACAATGTAAATACAATATTATGTAACTTAATTAAAATAATATTATGAAACATTCTCAATAAACAATATCTAAATTGAATAAGCTGTACTTGAATTGTGAAGGCATGCTAAAATTAATCACACTTGTACTATTACCCAAGGTGTTCTGCATAATTCAGACTTCAATGACTTCTAACAAAAACACATTAAAGATTAAAATATTTACATTCTTTTGTTCATATCCAAACAGACCCAGGAAAGGATTATGAATCATATTAGAAAAGGGGACAAAGGTGGTGCAGGATTTGTAGATAATGACACTTAATTTGTAGTCCCTATTTGTAAGGCAGTAGTCCAAAGGATATTTGTGATGTTCTCTGTAAAAAGGAAAAATTTAAATGAAATTATATCTGAACGGAAAAAAAGACATTTAAAATCAAGAAAGAATCATTTAGTTTAATTAATTATAAATTGTTTTGGGTTATAACTAATTATATACACTATTATGTTTCTGTATCAGTTAAATTTAAATATGCTATCTCTCTATTATATTGTTTTGAAATGTATATAATATATAATACGTATGTATATATATATATATATATATATATATATATATATATATATATACATATATATATATATATATATATATATATATCCATGACCCAGTTTCATAGTAATCTATGACTGATGATAGAACTGACAGAATATGGCTGACAAAACAAATGATCAGTAATAGGGAAAGATCTCTGCAAAACTGTGGTTGGGGAATATGTCCTTCCCCATTACTGTGTGATCTTTGAATATGACTATATACATATCAGGGGATGTGGGATATGTAGAGGGGCTAACTCACTGCAAAAATCAATATTTTTAACTTGCATGCTCTAAGGTTATCTTTTGGAATACGTATGTTGAGATTTTTGTTTTTAATTTTTTTTCAGTGTTAGTGAGATAAGAACATTTGTTTATTACATGTTTAAATTTTCAAAGTATTTGTCAAAGGTACAGGTGGTCAAATTATGTAATGGTCAAACTTCATTAAATTGAGTTCTTAGGTTCCTGTGTGTTTACTAGGCTAATGACCACAAGGGCCTTTTTAAACCTAGCCATGAATCCCAAATCTCTGACAAGTTCTGATACCCTTGATAAGTGTAAGCAGGGGCTTGGAAAATGAAACATGTACAAGCTAGGGCCTGGGAAATTAACCATTTACAGGTTGCCTGCGTGCATTAGAGACATAAGTGCCAAACCAGGGATGAATTTCCTGTTCCCCAGGTTGCACCTGAATTGGGTTAGAGAGGAACACTGCTTCACATGGATGGGGAGCCTTTCCCAGAGATTGGGTAATCTCTGGAATACATACCTGTCTCTCCAGCAGGTCCTATTTATATCACAGGCAATGTTTAAGTCTTTAGAATGGATAATTCTGGTGCTGTTTGTTTTGTGGACATGCAGGAGGTCCATCAGAATGGGGTCTGACAATGTCCAGTATGTCAGGCATAGATCTCCCGTCAAAGGCCTGCAGGAGACAGAATACAGGACAGAGCCTTGAGTTGGTCTGCATAGGACATTTTATGTAAACCCTGTAGGATTATTTTAGCTGGGGATGAAGGTAATCTCCAAGACATAGCTCTATGTTTTGTGTTTCAAACAACCTCACTGGTGATATATATATATATATATATATATATATATATACATAGATACACACACACACACACACACACACACACACACACACACACACACACACACACACACACACACACCTAAGTTAAAAAAATGGATTTTCACAGTATCCCCAATTTAATACAGGATTTATAGATGCACCAATTATGAAAGAATGAAAGAATGGAAGAAAAGACAATCCATATTCTAGTTTAACTACAGATAATGCAATTCGTTAAAATAGATTAGCAACTAGAGACTGGCCATCATACAAAGTATTAGACATTATCATCTAAACTGCAGATTATAACAGACGCAGATTTAGAAATATATCTTAATGGGTCTACTTTGTTCCTTTGAATCTTCTCATTTCATTGAATTTCATTTCCACCCTGACCACTTTGATGAAAACACAAATTACTGAATCTCATTTCACTGAACTGAACTTAGTATATATGGCACTGTAGACTACTGTAAGGCAAGTAAAAGGTATATGCCCTTTAATACCAATGCAGTGCGATCCTAGAGTTAGTATATATAGTTAGGAGTGGTGTTGGGGGCACAGCCTTCCACATTGGGGGCGTGTGGGGGTTTTAGCCCCTCACCTTGTTTGTTTTATATTGTATTTTACTATAAACTTCAAAACAATACATTTTAAACAATAGCCATACATAGTTATAACACCAATGATTAAATCTCTCCAGAAGACAATGAGTACTCAAATGAGATTCAGTGAAATGAGTTTTTAGTAATCTGAAGTGGTTGATGTGAAATGAAATTCAGTGAAATGAGATTCAACGAAACAAAGTAGACCCATCTTAACACACTAAAATATTTATTGCTAATATGGTCAAAGAAACTTCTAAATCTCTCCCGTTCAACCTTTCTAAGCATATATTGTCTTATAAATCATCTTTGACTGAATCATACTAGAAATATTTAACCCCGAATGAATAATTAAAATTTTCAGACAACTTATTTTCCTTTTGAAAAACTTTTACATGTAAAGTTACATCATGCATTTTACACTTTATAAAGAATGAGTAAAAACTCTGTAAAAGTATGCTAGTTTTTGGAGATGTAAAGAGGTCAATAATGCAAAATGGCAGAATGTATTTTATGACTGCAAGTTGCTTTCAGAATTATGGGAAAATTTTAATCCTTTTCTCAGGCCTTATGGAGAGAGAGAATTCAGCATAAGTACTTGGCCCTGATTAATGCACCAACGTATATATATATATATATATATATATATATATATATATATATATATAGGTTTACTATTAAAATATCGAAGTTTAAAAAAAAAGGTACTTAGCTAACTATTTCCCCAAAAGTACACATCACCTAATGCCGAAAATGTCGAACATGACATTTTATGGCACTTAACAGCAATTCCACCCTTGCCGTAACTCCCTAACTAGTACACCTAACATCCCATTTATGCAGGGGGGCAAGCCCCCCACACCCCCAACTATATATTCCAACTCTGAGATCGCACTACAGTGAGGAAAGGGATGTATTTCCCTTACTGCACTGTACCGTGATCCCTGTACATAATCGAACGTTCATATTTGCGAATGCACAGTACATTCGCATTATGTAGCTTGCACACATATGAACTATTCAAACATCTGTATTTCGAATAGTTCATAGGCATACAATGCTACGTCGCCATTGTAATAGTAAACCATATATATATATATATATATATATATATATATATATATATATATATATATATTACATCAGTCTCTTAGCACTAGAAAGAAAAGTAATGATTAGAAATTGTACCTCCCTTTCACATTTCCTAGCTGAAATCACTATTTTGCATCAGAAACATATTGATACTATATGAGTAAAAATGAAAGAAAATAATATTAATTTTATTTAAAAAAACAATTCTGTTATTAAATACACATGGCAATACTTTATGACTATATTTTAGTTTGACTCACAAAGTAAATACTGCACAGGTAGTTTCAGCTGTTGATTTGGTTGTTTTGAAATGTTTACCTACATGAGAATTGGGATCCACTTCATTTTTAACAACATTCCTAAGGCAATTCTTAATATCTAAAAGATTACTTAAATAAAAGAAAACTGATATTTTGAAGATTGTTGTATCTTGACAAAGGAAATTAATACAATATTAAATAAAAAGGTTCATACATATAAAGCAAGGAAATATGAGTTCTGTATTGTTACTAGAATGAATGAATCCATGCAAATTTCCTTTTTGTAATCCATGTTTAGTATTTTTCTAGAAAACATATCTTATGAATCTTAGATTTCTTATTTAAGAAAGCAATTGACTACTTATCACTGACAGTGGCGTTCAATGCTGCTCATCTAATAGCAAAAGGGATATCTTCTCATAAATGTTCTCCAGCTGAATTCTTAGCAGCAGATCTCACAATTTCCCTTACTGTCTGCACAATAAGGAGAGAGAGAAATTAAGATGCTGAGGAATATTCAGCAATGCATAGAGGTCCTGCAAATCATTAAACTCTGCAGGCTGTTGTATTTTCGTTTTAAATTAGTTTCACTAAGTGACCTCCCAAACCTCTTGTATCAAAGGCACATGGGATATATCCCAGTTGAAACACCTGATGTTCATAAGGATCATTTGCATATATCCCATGTGCCTGTGATACAAGACGTTTGGGAGGTCACTCAGTGGAAGTTCTAGAGTGGGGTTTGGCTTTATTGGCCTATAATTGTCCATTAAAATGTCGAAACAAGTCATGGGCATTCAGAATTGCCAATTAGCTGAAACACCTGATGTTCATAAGGATCATCTGCATATATCCTATGTACCTCTGATACAAAAGGTTTGGGAGGTCACTCAGTGGAAGTTCTAGCTTTGCTGGAGTTTTCATTTTGTTTTTACTGATTGTTTTTTTCAGTGACCCTCTCACTCATTGTTTTAACTTAGTTTCATAGAAGGTAACAAAATGGGTTAGTTATCTATCTGTAATACATGTCTTTGTGCTCAATCACCAAGACTTGTATTGGAGATTTAGCTCTATCCACATTCCATGAAACTAAGTGAAGAAACAGATTAGAGTACTTAGACCTTTGCATCCCCCTCTCATTTCTTTCACTGATAAGTTATCTTGCCATTGATATGTCAGTATAGGTATGAGTGATAAAGTGTCTTTGATCCAAATTTACTTTAACAAGTCAAAGTTAATATCCTAGAGTTACATTGTGTGGAATATTTGAAGTTAAGAAAAAGCAAAATTGCTGGTTATGGGGATATTGGCATCTAAATGTCTTTGTCTAGTCAAATATTTGACTAACTCCCTGGAAATCAACAAAAAACAACCTGCAGTATGATGAAAGTACAGCCCTCCACTCTAGCTTGTTGTCTGTTACTATATTTTAATCATCAGCTAAAGTCAGTACACAACAGACATAATTTTCAAATGCCATTATCAGTTCTGTGTAGCAACTAATTGTGTTACCAGAGGGACAATACAGCAATCAAGTGAGGAAGACCATAGAAATATTAGCAAATAAAATAAAAATTTAACATAGAAAATTAGTCCCTCATCAGCTAAGATTGTCCATAATCTCTACTAAGTTTGAGTTTGTCTCCCCACCTGATTTCACTAATTTTCTAATCAACTTTCTTTGGATCTGTGTCAGGGTGGTGATCGGATCCATTCCCAAAATAACCCACTGTATGCAGTTAATCAAAAATTAGAGGAGCATTTAAGAGTAACTATGTCCAGTGGAGTGTCCAGCACAAAGAAAGGATCACAATTACATGAAAGTTTAAGACAGGGAAGGACAGAGGCCATAATGCCCACCTGAAAGATAACCTGGTAGTACTGCCTATCAAAAATGTCTAAGATTTATGTAAATGAGTCTACTGTTACATTCCTTGATGTTATTGAATAGATGTTTCAACTATTGAAATACCCTCTCTGAAAACCAATCACTAAATTGTGTATGACAATGATATACTCTTATTAAATGCATTCCATCATGTCTTTGATTCTTTTCTTACCTAACTATCTGAAGAGCCGATGGTCAACAATGACATACACAGCCTTCTAGATCTTTAGAAGTGATAAAACACAAGCATGTATGGTATGAGGAATACTTAGTCATTTTCTGCAAGCTATATAAAATGCACGCAGTAAAGTACGTTAAAAGGAAATTTCATCCTTGTGAGGCAGGCAAGTTATCATTAGTGCATTATTAAAACCATGTATGAACATAATTATTGTATTATTAAAAAACACTATCTATTAGCCTTCGGTACTTTTAGTTCTGGAAAAGAACACTTTATTCCAGTATCTTAAGGTGGGTCTACTTCATAACGTTGACCCACAATTCATCAACTGTCAAAATCAAAATGGTGAGATGAAAATGCCATAATTTTACAAGCATAAACTCCAGGAACATCATATATCCTCTCTGGGAAAATAACCACTTGGCCACCAACAAAAGAATCACAAACAGTAGCAAATTAACCCCCCCCATACCCCTCTACTTAAATATGCCAACTCTGATATTGTACTATAGTGGAGAAAGGACATAGTTCACCATGGTGGCCAAGTGGTTAATTTCTCAGAGAAGATATACAATGTTCCAGGAGTTCATGCTTGTAAAATTATGGCATTTTCATCTCGCCGTTTTGACAAGTCGATGAACTGTGGGTCGATGTTATGAAGGGGACCTCTTAAGGCATCTACAGAACTAAACATTTGTATTTAGAACTGTGTATACATTTTGTATTGGAGCAGTCGGCCTTGAATTCCAATGACAGTGTCTCACAAAACATTAGACAATTGCATCCTTGAATCTGCCCATCAAATGCTCACTCACCCTGACTAATTCTTCTTAACATTTCTTATGTTTTCATTCTAGAACTGAGAATTTACTGTTTCTTTTTGCTGTTCTATCTCTCATCTTCCCTGCGTAAATGTCCCTATCCCTCTCTAAAAGCAGACAATGACTTTTTAGTAGCTGCAGCCTAGAGTAATTAACCTTTGCTCTGCTGGGGATACAAACATGTCTTTCACTCAGTTCTATCCTTGACTGCTCCACTACATACCAGTTCTACATTTTAGTGTCTCTAAATGTTTAGAAGTTTAATGACATTGCAGGAATGCACCCCACTCCTTCAACAGGGCATAATTAAAGCACATGAAATGAGTCTCAATTCAGTTTTGGTGTTTCCTAGGAGTGCTTCTCTCAGCAATTGCAAGCTGCCTATAAATGTCACTGTCTGCGATTCATAAGGGGTTAGCTGTTCTGACATCAACTCCAATTATCCAAAACCTCTGGAATATCTGAACTGTGATCACATTCCCAAATAACCCAAATGTAAAATGCAATATAATGCACTCACAAAATCTTCAACAACAATTTATTTTCTTGTTATTGTGCTCATAGGTTCATAGGTAGGTACTTGGCTATCAGCCCGAGGGCATTTTAAGCCTAGCCAGAGTGTGTCGGCATTTGCCACCCCATTGATTAATTAACTGAACCTCTGTCAAGCAGAGCCAATGAAGTGATCCCAGGGGTGTATTTTCTGTTACCCATCCACTCGTCAAGGCTTCTCTTGAAGAGTATTAGTAAGGGGCTCTGCCTAATGTAGTTAGGAATTTTGTTCCAAAGCATGGGGAATCTCTGTGACAGGAATCTATCCCTCCAGCATGTTCTGTTTATTGTTGTGGTGAGGTTTAGCTCACTAGAGCACATGGCACGCAGTGACTTGGATTTCTTTAGGTGGAGCATGTCCATCAGTTCTGAGTTGGACATGGTTTTGTACGTCAGGCAGAGATCACCTCTGAGTAAGCAATATGCCACTGAGTACAGCTGGAGTTTTTTCAGATGGGCTGCATAGGACATATGTTTGAGGCCAGTAATCCTCTTGGTGAGGTGCTTCTGTGGCCTTTCCAGCTGTTGGAAGTGTCTTGTGAGGTACATCCCAAATGGGGCATTGTACTCTATGATGGGTCTGATGAGTGATGAGTAGAGGGGTACTATAACCTCTTTATTTCTAGATGCGAACCCCTTAGTAATTAGATGGGCCACATAGAAGGATTTCCTAACTACTTTGGCAATATGATTGTCAAAGGAGAGATTACTATCTACCTGGGTCCCCAGATCTCTTATTAACTCTTCTGTATTAAGGCGGCTGCCGCCTATGTGGTAATTCGTGGGTGTTTTGTTTTTCCGAAACAGGATGACTATGCATTTTTTGGCATTTAGCTTGAGGCCATGACTTTGACACCAAGTGTCTGTCTCAGTAAGGCCTTTTTGAAGGATGTCCATGTCAGCCGGAGAGTCAATTATGGCTCCCAGTTTGCAGTCATCAGTGAACTTGGTTAGCCATAGTCCTGTGTTTGCCTGTACTTCTGAGAAATATATGCTGAACAGTAGGGGTCCCAGAACCGAGCCTTGCAGGACACCACTTGTGACTGGTTTAGAGTCGGACCTGGAGCCCGCTATTCTTACCTTGTGAGTTCTGTCTGTAAGCCAGTCGGCAACCCATCTTGTGATGTAGGGGTTTATGTTCAGGCTAGTGAGTTTTTCTATAATACCTGAGTGAGTAATGGTGTTGAACACCTTGGCGAGATCAAGGTAGGCTGTGTGAACCACCTTTCCCTCGTCTATGGCCTTGGTGACTGTCTCGAAGAAGTCAACCAGGTTTAGTAGGCATGATCTACCCTTAACAAAGCCGAACTGGGTCGGGTCAAGTGTTTGGAGATTCCAAAATGGGGAAATGGCATGTAACAGAGCAGAAAAATAAATTTAAATCTGAAGAATAATCAGTAACCAGTTACAATTCAGCAGATTTCTTTGTTTTTTTTTTGTTTTATTTTGTTTTTTTCCCATAATGAAATACTAGCTATAAAAATTATTTATTGATCTTTCAGAAAAAGTATAAATCACTGACTGCAAAGAAAAGTGGTGGAAGTTATGTGATGTGATCACTTAGTTTGGCATTGGCCTCTCTACAGCCCTGAGACTACATGTGCAAAACAAGAGATAAGATAATGCAAGCACAGGATACAAATAAGAGGATGATAGCAAGATCTTTTGTCTGAAAAAGAGGTTGACAACAGGCTCTACTGTCTGAAACAATATACCCAGTCTCTTGGAGGATGTCTGCTGCTTCATGTGGTGCATCATATGGCCAGAGGTTACGAATGGAGAGATGACAAAATCATCAGGCAAAGGAGAGTAGTATTGCTGAAACTGAATTCACCCTCAAGTCTTGCTGAGTACCTTTACAAGGTGGACCCTGCCTTTTTTTTTTACAAAAATCTCACCAAGATGACACTGATATGTAGACTGTATTTTATATAACATATATCATGGACAGAAGTAGGTTAAAAAATAAAAAAAGACAGCTGGGTACACAAGTCCCAGGATAAAAAAGTGCCAAACCCTAGTAGTTGCATTCATCCCAGGAATTGAAAAAATGACAGTGTTGAATCCTCAAGACACAGAAACATTCCTACAATGGGGTTAGGCCAGCCCCAGGGGGAGGATGGTCCCCCTGTTGTAGAAGGAAGTAGTAGTCCACAAAAATCACAACAAATGATAGGCCAAAAAAGAGCCATAAATATGATAGAGTAGACAACTGAGGATAAGAAATAAATTATGCATTGTTACTATTATGCAAGACGCCCAGCATTTCTAGACAGAAGAGATACAAAAAAGTTAAGAAAGAAACTTGAGGAAAGAAAAGTACTTTCACAATTGTCAAAAGCTCCAAATGTAAATGTGTGTTCATTAATACAATAGATTCAAGAAAAACATTATATAGACCAAGAAACCATGGGCCATTTGGAAAAAGAAGTGACTGAGGAAGTGCAAAAATGTGAAGAACAAAATTAGAGATTTTTGAATGGTATAAAAAGGAAATATGGAAATAGGAAAGAAAGAGAGATCTGATATGGTACAATATTTATGCAAAGGAGAAAACCAAATTAATAAATACAAAAAAAGCAGCCCCAAAGATATTCAAAAACAAATACGGGCAAAGGCATCCAGGTACGGAAAATTTCGCAATACAAAAAATAAGATTACAAAGGGGGGATGTAGAATAGAAGCTTAGGAAAACTGAAATTAAAAAAATTGAAGCTGAAGTTATGGAATACCTGTGAAGTGAAGGATTTATTGTAGGAAGCCTAACACAAGTTATATCACAACATGCTGGAACAGTGAGTCCATCAAATAAGGAGAAACAGGAAGAACAGGAAATATCTGAAGATGAAATATGGACATGTGAAAGTAAAAAAGATTTAATATAATTCAATATTTATGCAAAGGAGAAAGCAAAACTAATCAATACAAAAAGAGTAGCACCAACAATATCTGAGGAGAACTACAGGCAAAGGCACCTGGATATGGAAACATTTACAATACAAGAAATAAGAAAACAAACAGAGACAGGAGAAAGGAGGATTAGTAATGGAGAAGTTAAAGAAACAGAACCTGAGGTTATGGATTACCTGCGAAGTGAGGGATTTATTGCAGAAAATCTAACTCTGATAACATCACAGCAGGACAGAATAATGAATCCCCAAATTAAGGAGAAACCAGTGGAGCAGGAAACATCTGGATAGCTTGTCATGTGAAGATACTTTGTACCCTTCAGTAGGAAGCCAGTATAAAAGTTCAGGTGGAGTTATACAGCAAGGGAAGGAACAGAAAACTGTGGCAACTCGGACACAGTCAATGTTGTGGAGTGATAGGCCAGTGAGTTCCAATATGAAAGAGCAACCTATGACACAAGATGAAACTGAAGATAATGTGGCACAGGAAGCTGCACTGGAACTTTCTGTATAATGCCCACAAGAAATGAAGACCAAAGAATGTGCCCTGAGTATAGAAGCAAATGACCTAAGGAAAGAGTTCTTTAATTTATTAGAGATGGATAAACATATTAAGATCAGTGAAAGAAACATACTGCAGAAAGTCAATAAGGCCCAAAATGTTAGCAGTCTGATACAACAAATTAACACAGTAATCAGGAGTGTTCATAGAAATTCATGCCTGAACCCCGCCACCCATAAGGTACCTTCCATTGCATGGGAGATCAGCCTTACAGATGCATTACAACTGACCCAATGTTTGCAGATACAACAGAAATAAATAGGATATATTACTGTGCAGCTAAATTAATAACAGATAAAGTCTTACCACAAAAAATAAGGACAGTAAGGGAAAGGAAATGGAGAAATCAAATGCCATCATGGAAGTATCGAATAGAAAAAATATATAAAGGAATTAAGACAAGAAATGTCATTGTAAAAAGAGTAAAAAAGATGGAACAGATCAACAAAAATTTTCAGAAAGATAGATGTGATAAAAGTAATATACAGTATCAGAATAGATCAGGGTCTATCTTATACTATTGCAAATAATAAACTAAAGATATCAGCACAAGCAGTAAAACTTAGAAGATATGCAGATAAATATAAAAGAAAAGTACAAAATAAGCAATTTATTGATGACCAAAAAGGATTTATAAAGAACTGGGAAACGGCAAAAGGAATAGAAACATTACCAAAAAAAGAAGAAATAGACACATTTGGAGAAATATCTACGAAGATTATGTGGAACATAACAAACTTACTGAATGGATAGAAGAAGAGAATTAGAAGTTCAAATGTACAGGATGTGAAATGGGATGAAGTAATGGCCAGAGAAACTGAAACAAAATTCAGAAAAGCTCCTAAATGGAAAACCCCAGCCACAGGTAAAGTACATAACTTCTGGTTAAAAGTATTAACATCTTTACATGCAGATTTAGCCATGAGTAAAAACTATTGATAAGTGCACCCCAAACTGATGCCAACCTGGTTAACAACAGCAAAAATAATACTCCTACTTAAGAGCAAACCTGCAAGCTATCCTAAAAACTATATACCAATAACCTGCCTTCCAATGATGTATAAACTATCCACTAGAATTGTTGCCAATAGAGTTTATAGTCATTTAGAAGAAAACTCAATCATGGCACAAGAACAAAAGGGTAACAAAAGAAATATGGAACAAAGGATCATTTGTTAATAAATAAAGTCATAATGAAGAATTGTAAAATGGGGAAGAATCTAAGTATGGCTTAGATAGACTACAAGAAAGCATTTGACAGCATCCCACATTCATGGATAAAAGAGTGCTTACAAATGTATAAGATACACCCTGCATTGATTAATTACATTACAGTGACCAAGAAACTGACTGCTTTGCAGTTAAGCCATGATAAAGGATAAATTATTACTCCAGGGATAAAAATTCAAAGGAGAATATTCCAGGGTGATTCTTTGTTACTGCTGCTCTTTTGTCTTACTCTTAAACCCATTAAGCTGTCTATTTAACAGATTAGGTCATGGCTACAATTTAGCTCCCAAAAAACAACTCTTCTCTTCTTCTTTTTGTGGATGACTTAAAACAGTACAGTTCGTCAGATGAGGGACTAAAAGAAAAACTACAAGCGGTCAAAACTTTCTCAGATGATATAAGAATGTCATTTGGTCTGGATAAATGTGCAAAAGCAACCTTTAAAGCAGGAAAACTGCAGCACCAGGAAAACATCAATTTGGGACAGGAATGTGATAGAAAAGAATATGAGCAAGAGGGACTGTGTAGATATTTGGGAATTTATGAAGGATCAACAATAAAACATGAATAAATGCGAATAAAATTTAGTAAGGAGTATTTTAGAAGACTAAAATTAATACTGAAAACAGCTGTGACATCTAGGAACAAAACCCAAGCTATAAACCAATTTTTCTCTTCCTGCCCTTACAGTTTTGGATTGATTAACTGACCCCAAAAGGTATTGGATCAGTTGGGCAGGAAAACAAGAAAAATGCTTCATGTTTATTAAATGATTTATAAAAATCAGTGTATACCAAGATTATATATTCCCTGTTCTGAAGGAGGTATGGGCCTCCTCAAAATTGATTACATGTACAGATCTGCAATTGTGAGACTTCACACATATCTGCTGACCTCGCAAGACCCAAATGTAGTGAAAGTTTTAAAACATGAGGACAATAAGTCTAAGATGACTTCCCTGCTTAGTCTATCAGAACCACATTGGTGTCAAGCGGGAATGGAAAAATAAGGCAGCAAATGAATGTGTCAAAAATCAAAAGAAAGAATATATATATTTGCAAGTACAGAAAAACTCTTTGAACAACCTCATGTCGATCAGGACTGAATGCAGGAATGGTTAAGGAGAGGTGAATTTAAATGAATTTAAATCAAACAAAGAAAGGTTAATATTGGTGGTCCAGGATAGTGGACTATATACATATTGGTTTACGAAGTCCATTGAACATGTGGGATAAACAGACAAATGCAGGTTCTGTAAAACAAAACTGGAAACAGTTGCACATCTTGTTGCTGGGTGTGATAGACCAATGGCAGAAGGACTGTATACTGAAAGGCATAATAATGTGGCAAGACTTGCACTGGGGATTGTGTAAAGATTATAACATTGAAGTAGCTGAGAACCATTGGAAACATGAGCCACAAAGCATTATAGAAAACAATGAAATTTATATCACATGGGATCACCCATTACCAACAGTTCAAAAAATAGATGCGAGAAAACCGGATATAGTAGTCAATGAAAAGAAGACACAAGTAGCATTGATTGAAATTGATACACCCAGTGATCACAGTGTCTTGCGTACAGAGAGACACAAAGTCATAATATACCAGGATTTTCAAGCAGAAATGAGGGCAATGTGGAAGAAGGATCCCAGACAGTTCCAATAGTAGTAGGAGCAATGGATCTCTTAAAAAAGAATTTACAGTTGTATTTAGATATCCTAGCAATCCATGTAACTCAGTATGAATTGCAGAAGTCAATTCTGGGTACATTGTGGGTGTTGCAAACAGCCCTTTTGGCTAACATCAAAAACTGAAAACAGTACTATTTTCATGAACTTTAATCATACTTTGAATTAGGAATGGGTCCATTCCCATCATGGTATTAGAAAAGTACAGTTGTGTACCTACCATAAATGTAGATGTTCGAGTGTATTCACTGTTGCAGTCATTACTCTTGGGTTATCCTGCTGGCAGGCTACCCGCAGTCGGCCTGAATTCCAAAGTCCTGGTCCGGCGTCGGCTGCCATCGCCTCTTCCCTGACATCAGTGCTCCAGGGGTATAAAAGATGCAGCCGATGCCATTTTCTTCAGTTTTTCTTGCCCCAGATGTCAGGTGCCCCCAAAAGGGTAGGCTAAAAATATATTATGCCAATAAACATACATGCAGTAAAGAAACATTTCCTTCATCTTCAAGCAAATACACCACATAGGTTGTATAGAATAGAGAAGTACAGATAAACCCCAGCAAAAGAAAGGGGGATGGTGGGAGGGTAACCTGGACTGCAACAGTGAATACACTCGAACATCTACATTTATGGTAGGTACACAACTGTACTATGTTCATCATGTTTCACTGTTGCAGTCATTACTCTTGGGTTGAATCCCAAAGCTGAGGATGGGAGGCTGGGCTAAATAGGATTAGGAGAGGCTATGAGGTCCTGCAGAACTTCAGTGGCAAAGCCTGCTCTGGCTTTAGAGTAAAGAGGTAAGTGGTAGTGCTTTGTAAAAGTGCGCACTGAACTCCAAGTTGCAGCCTCTAAGATGTCTTTGGTTGGTAACCCTCTGAGAAAGGCTGCTGAAGTGGCTGCTGCTCTGGTAGAATGAGGCCTAATGTCATTAGGCACTGATTTGCCATGTTGAGAATAGCAGAAACTGATGCAATGGCCTATCCATTTAGAAATAGTCTGTTTTGAGATAGCCTTTCCTTGTGATCCTGCAGCATATGACACTAAAAGTTGCTTAGTCTTCTTGAAAGCTTTCGTTCTGTCCAAGTAGAAGCGTAGCTGCCTGTGTATGTCCAAAGAATGCAGAATTTTCTCACCCTTGTTCTGTGGGTTTGGATAAAAGGTAGGCAAGTAAGTGGTTTGGTTGAAGGCCACACTAGATACCACCTTAGGCATAAATGTTGGGTTTGCCCTCAGAGAAACCCTGTCTGGATGAAAAATGATAAAAGGTTCCACAGCCATGAGTGCTTGTAACTCTGAGACTCGTCTTGCAGAGGTTATTGCTAGGAGCAGAGCTGTTTTCCAGGATAAGAATTTTATATCAGCTGTTGAGGCTGGCTCAAAAGGAGGCAGTGTGAGTTTTTCCAAGACATAATTGAGGTCCCATGCCGGAATTGGTGCTCTCCTTGGAGGCCTGATGTTTTTGGCCCCTCTGAGGTACTGCTTTATTAAAGGATGAGAAAAGATAGGTGGTTCCGTATTGTAATGGGCTGAATCTTAATTGATGAAAAGGAAAGGCCTTTGTCCAGCATCTCAGTTAGGTATTGTAAAATCTGAGGGATATTTGGTACATACGTGTCAATGCCTTGTTCCTGGTTCCAAGCACAGAATCTCTTCCATTTTTCTGCATGAGATTTTCTGGTACTGGGCTTCCTGGCCTCCAAGATAACATCCATAACAGCTTTTGAAAGAGGAGTGTTCAGAATGGCTACATTATCCACCATGCTGCCAGATTTAAGGTCCTGAGTTGGCTGAGCAGGATCTGATTATTTTGTTGGGTCAGCAAGTGAGAAGTTTGAGGCAATATCCATGCTGGACCTTGAGACAGGCTCTTTAGGATTGTGTACCAGTGCTGGCATGGCCAGTCTGGTGCAATCAGTATCATTTTTGCTTCTCTTGTCTGACCTTTAGGAGTACCCTGGGAAAGAGAGGCAGTGGAGGACAGGCATATACTGTTAGATTTTTCCAGCTGAAGGCAAGGGCATCCACTCTCCATGCTTGTTTGTGATAAATCCTTGTGCAAAATCTCTGTAATTGGCAGTTGTGAGGGGAGGCAAATAGATCTATGTCTGGGCATCCCCATTTCCTTGTTATCATGCTGAAGACTTGTGGATCCAGTTTCCACTCATGGGGATCCATGAGGTTTCTGCTTAGTTCGTCTGCCAGAGTATTTGTTTTTCCTGGCAGGAATTGTGCTTGCAGGTGAACTTGATAAGCCAATGCTGTGTCCCATAAGGTCATTGCTTGTCTGCAGAGGTGGTAGGAATGTGTACCCCCGTTTGTTTATGTATCACACGACTGTAGTATTGTCTGTCTTTATCAGTAGCTGTCCTGGTTGAAGTAGATCCTTGAAAGCTGTCAGGGCATTCTGAACAGCTAGCATCTCTTTTTGGTTGATGTGAAGATGCATCTGGCTTGCAGGCCATGCGCCCTGAATACATTTTCCTGCCATATGGGCCCCCCAGGCATAACCTGATGCATCCGTTGTCAGTGTCTGTCTGGCTGTGGGTAAAGTGAATGGCAGACCCTTGTTGTGGTGACAGGCCTGTGCCCACCATCGAAACTCCTGTTGCAGGCAGGGAATGAGGGTAATTACTGTCTCCAGGCTGTGGCAATGCTGAGTCCAAACACTTTTAAGATACCATTGTAGTTTCCTCATATGCAGTCTGGCATATGGAATTAGTAGAATGCAGGATGCCATGAAACCCAAGGCCTGCAGGATTTTCCTTGCAGATAACTGGGTCTTTGTTGTCAACTTTTTGAAGTAAGAAGTCAGTTGCTTTTGTTTATCTGGTGTGAGATAAGCCATCTGGGCAGTTGTATTTAAGCTTGCACCCACGAATATTATCTCTTGAGAGGGTACTAGTTTTGATTTCTTTTCGTTTAGTGTGTACCCTAGGCAAATTAGTAGTCTTTTTACAAATGCCAGATGCTTTAGAAGAATGTCTTTGTTCTCTGCTTGAATAAGGCAGTCGTCCAAGTAGGGATATATTTGAATTCCTCTTTGTCTGTAAAATGCAATTACTGGTACCAGGCATTTTGTGAAGACCCTGGGCGCAGTAGATAAGCCAAAGGGCAGTGCAGAGAATTGGTAATGCATTGAGCCAGCTATGAATCTGAGGTATCTTCTGCAAGATTGTCTGATTGGGACATGCAGGTATGCCTCTTTTAGGTCCAAAGTTACAAGCCAAGCCTTCTTGCCCACCATGGGCAGTAGCTGCTGTAGAGTCAACATCTTGAATTTTGGAACCTCCAGAAATTTGTTTAGTATAGACAGAGCCAATATTGGTCTCCAGGCTTTGTCCTTTCTGGGCACTAAGAAAAGTCTGGAGTAAAGTCCTTGCCCCTGCTCTTGTTGTGGTACTTGTTGAATGGCCCTCATGTCCGTGAGGGCTGTAATTTGCTTTTGTTCCTCTGCCCATTGATTGTGTGGCAGGTCTGGCATACCTTTTGCCCTTGGTAGGGTGTGAAAATGGAACCTGTAGCCTTGGGACACTATGTTCAAGACCCATTTGTCTTGGGTAACCATTCGCCAATTTGATGCAAAAAGTGCTAGTTTTCCCCCTAAGGTGGCTGCCAAAAGAAAAGTGCTTGGGTCTGGCAGAGGAAAGTCATTGGGACTGTTTCCTGTAAGGTTGTGATTTGTCTTCTCCGCTTTTGGAGGTAGGAGCGCCCCATTGTTTAGGCCTGTATGAGCCTTGGGACTGAGATCTGCCTCTGGGACATCTGTATCTGCCTCTTTGTGGTCTGTCTGACACTGGAAAGGACCAATTTTAGAAGGCCAGTTCCTGCTAAATCTGGGTGGCTGTACCTATAAGAAATCCTTAACTGTCTGCATGGATTTTGCTTTATCCTCCATTTTCTTCAACACCTCTTCTGCTTTAGCACCAAACAAAGTAT